>NC_090802.1:5791393-6098060 GCF_036512215.1 Solanum lycopersicum | reverse complement strand
TCCCCCTACCCTACCCCTCCCCCTCCCCCACTCCTAGTCCTAGCCTCCGCCTCCCCCCTCTACCTTACCTCCCTACCCTACCCTCCTACCCTACCCCTCCTACCCCTACCCCCCTACTCCTACCCCTCCCCCTACCCCCTACACGCCTCCTACCCTACCCCTACCCCCCTACTCCTACCCCTCCCCCTTCCCCAACCCCTACCCCCTCCCCCACTCCTACCCCTCCTCCTACGCCTACCCCTACCCTCCCCCTACTCCTACCCCTCCCCCTACCCTACCCCTCCCCCTCCCCCACTCCTAGTCCTACCCTCCGCCTCCCCCCTCTACCTTACCTCCCTACCCTACCCTCCTACCCTACCCCTCCTACCCCTACCCCCCTACTCCTACCCCTCCCTCCTACTCCTACTCCTACCCCTCCCCCTACCCCCTACACGCCTCTACCCCCCCCCCCCCCCCCCAAGAAAGTTATTAGAAGTTTACCTCAACATGCTAGTCAAATTATATAGTGCGCATGCCCGATGGATGGAATATGTCGAAAGTCTTTCCTTTTTCCTTGCCTAGTACGATGAGTAAATCTTAGCAACAGTGTAATCCATGTTTGATAACAACACCATCCAATTCAAAGAGCTGGAAAAAAAATTGAGGTTAAACAATTTTAGACTTCTGAGGCTCACAAGTATTTGTATCAATGTTGACAATCTTTATCTGTTGATTCCAAGTCCACAAGTACATCATATATTTTCTGCAGAATTTAAAAATAGATCAATTGTAAATAGATGTAGTTAAAATGAATTTCTAGGACTACTCTCTGCTGAAAAGATCAAAGACTTTTCACTGTGTCAGGAATTGAAATACTCGAAATCAGAAATACAACCTAATTAAGCATTCACACTGATTTAGAAATTTCTAAACACAAACTATTGGTAAAATGATTGCGACTCCTGTAGAAGTATTTCAGATTGCATCAAGGCACAAACATGGCAGCATTGGAACATGTAAATCATTAACCAACCGTTTTATAGTATCATTTCATTTAATAATTTAAATTATTAAAAATAACTTATTTATATTAATAAATTATAATTTTAACGTTATTCTATTGTTACATATTAATCGAGACACATGAAAATCAAAGGGCATTAAAGGAAATAAAGATTTCGGTGGGTTGAAAATTAGGAGCTCCAATTAATATATACTCACTACTCACTAGCTAGCTTTTATTATGCATGATATATTACTAAACACTGTGTGACATAAATCATGTCCATTAATAATCCATTAGTATCAAATGGACAAAGGATTACATATAGACATGGAATTCGATTTGGAGTTTATGAATTTTTAATTTATTTTTAAAAAGTTTCACAGCTAATTTTGATAAATACATTTTATAATTAAATACATTTATACATATTTAACGGATTTCTCAATACATATATAAGGTCTAAGCAATTTCACTAAGAAAATATTAATATCTACGGTAATTTAATTTTTCATTTCCGTTCCTCTAACTTTTGCTCGATATCTAATATTGTAACTCCGCCCCGAAGACAAAGCACTTGAGAGTGGATGACATGCTTTGCCGAAAGAGAAAAAGGGAATGGATAGTGTAAAAACTGGAAAGCCTGCTTAAAAAAAAAATTACTACTAGCTAGCTAAGTACCCCTACTTGCTTTGTTTTATTATATTTTCACTAATTAATATTTACTTCTAATTAATAAGCATGGTTATAACTTATATATGTACTGTACTTTAAATTTTGTGTTATGTTTAATTAACTGCAGAAAGTAAATATTATGAGTTGTAAAGATGAATTATAATGCAAGTAGACGACCACAAAGGCCAGGTGACTTTATTAGGTCTGAGCCTTTGAGGTTGACTTATAAAGGAACTTTTAGTGTTTTTCTTCATTACTTCTTATAAATAATTAATCGATCTGAACTGTAATGCATTGGTGAAATTTTGCTAGACTGTTAATTAGAGGTCTCGAGTTTAAGTCAGAAAATTTTATTGGAAGTGTTACTCTCGAATGAACCTTGTAATACATGATTCAAATTTAATCGAGACTTTAATATGAGTTATAAATATTCGAAAAACAAGATTAAAAAAACAGCTTAATTATTATTCTGACAAAATATCTTATAAAGGGAAAAGACAATACCAAGTGTGGGTGATGAAGAGATTTGGATTAAAGCTGTTTTGGATCATCAATGCCATATGCTTTGGATCAATAACCATCTACTAATATATATTTTTAAAAGCTGTGATGTATGGCATGCAAATGACAACTAGCTTTACAGTATTTCTAAACAGGCTTGCCAGATGCTAGACAAAATGGGAAAGATTTACAGTATATCATTTATTTCAGAATTCATATAATGAGAGGGGAAACCAACACACAAACTCATTTGACAGTATCTAAGAGAAGGAAGAAATAAACACAAACATGATCAATATATATTTAAAAGAAGAAAAAGAAATATGTATTCATGCTCTCAGAAAAGAGCCAACTATTAACTGCAGAAAAATCATTTAATGAGTACACTTTAAAAACACTGATTCTAGACAGACTTTCAGGACAACTTATTATCAAGACAAGGACAAACAAACTTATGGTTACATAGATAAAGTTGATCAATTTTAAATCAAAATATTAGAACATGAAATTCAATGACAGTTAGGCTAAACAAAAATTTACATCGACATGAATTAGATAAAAAGCTTAAGCACATAAGCAGCCGATATCCATAAATGGTTTCTCGATGCTCAAAATAGACGATGTGGCAGATCAAAGAATCAAAGCAAATCTAGAACTCGCTGTTAGCTAATTATTTTTTAGAGTAAATTAAACCCCAAGGAACGACATACAAATGTAAGCTTAAATGATCCCAAAACATGAAAATTAAGCACTATGTGCATTTGTAAAGCAGAATTGTTTCAACAGCCTATTAACACTGGAAATTTCTTCAAATGTTCATAAAGCAAAGTGGACAGATAAACAAAGGAAACAAAAAACCTGCCCTTTACCTAATCTTAGCCGCTAGCTCATTTCTCTACCAAATCGTAGGAAGATGCCTCACGATTCGCTGTTGTATGTACTACTTATCTTTTAAGACCATTTTCTCCAAAAATAGTAGAAATTGCTTGATATGATGTCCATTGTAAGAAGTCATTGTGAGTTGCCAAGTAGGTAACTGATTCACTCTCATTGCCAAATTTCAAGGAGTTCTTTTGTTTAATATAAGGTTATCCCAACTGGAGCTTTGTTATGATGCAGAATCAACCACAAGATGAGATGGTGCATCAAAAATGTGATATCTACAATTCAAGATATGGATAAATCTTATTTCTCTACCTTTTTCTCCTTAAAGATGTCACAACACACCATACAAAAGGGTACATCTATCCCTGTTTTCATTTCTGTCATCAGACAGAAATAATGTGATATCCTAAAAACAAGTTCATCAGCCTGCATTGTTTATTGTAAATATTGTTTCTTCCAACAAGGTTAATCAGCACAACCAAGTAAATGTACATATGCTCAAGGAGAAAACAAGAAATCAGAAACACTCACCTCATACTTTTGACCCAAAGGAGCCCAGAGAGATTTACACTGTCCAGGACTTCAATCTACTCCAATAGAAAGTAAATTTGAAGATATCTCTTCCCATAGTGGTTGCTCCATCGTGCGTAAGTCTCTCAATGTCCATATCATCACCTGCACGTAAAAGTTAGGGAAGATATTTCAGATTGAAAATACTTCTTAACCATTAAAAGAAGACTTAACTGAAACGTAATTTTTATACAAAGGGAAGTCAATAATCAAAGAATTCATCTACCATATCACAATCTCGATCAAAATGAAAACCCCAAAAAAAGAAATCACAAAACCCACCCATATTTTCCTTCTGTACACAAATTAACGCAAGAAACCCCATAACCAAAATTCAAAAAAATGAAGAAAGTACCGGTCGTTTGTCGGGGCATTCAATTTTCCGATCTGATTATTCTGTAACCCTGATGAAATTGCTTGTCTCTTGGCCACAGACGTACGCCTTTTAATCACCCCTGTTCTTGAAGAGAACGAATGAAGAAGAAGAAGAAGCTAATTTTGAATTGACATTTTGATTTAGGTATCCGTTAGGAGCTGACAACGGAAGGATATAACACTTTGAATGGATTCGTTCTTCACTCTTATATGTTATTTTTTGGAGAAGATAAATTCAAATTATTATATTAATAGAAATATATTTTGTTATAAGGAATGAAAATATGTTAGCTTTATACTAGGTTTAGTACATCTTAACTGAATTTAAATTCAAAGTTATAAATTTTTTTTTTTAAAGTCAAATTATGAGTAAGCATTGAAACAATAACATATTCGTTAAAATCTCACGAGTTAGCTAGATTCAAAGAAAATAGTGTGTAAGATTTTGTTTCAAAATTTTATAACGGTGGGACTACACATAATGTTTTTCCAATTTAGAAAAAAATAAAAATTCAGGGTGTCTCAAAGGTGTAATATACATAGGCTAACACATAAGAAATTAATGAAAGTTATTGTAGTTCCTAAATTTTGCTCGTAAATGAGAAAATATACGTGAAAAAAACAACAGCTTAACTATAGGTATAGTTTTCCCAACTTGTTACGAGCATATTACGGTTCAAATAGAAAAAACCAACTGAATTGATTTTTCTTTAATTTGGTTTCTTTTTGTTTGGTCGATTTAGGTTACTAATTCTAAAATTTCAATTATTCTATTAGATTTTTTATTTTTAAGCCGAAAACCTGAAATTATATTGCACTACACATGCCCAGTTGAAAGGTTCAAACCCAATTGAAAATTATGTCCAACCCAATTTCCAAATGGTCCAATGATAAAACATAATTTGAGGAGTTTCTCGACTTGTGTGTGACTATTGTGTCCCAAATCTGAAAATTTAATTATTTTATTAAGTTTGGTAAAATCAAAATCGAATCGAAAATGTGAAAATCAAAGTGAAACGAATTTATTTCAAATTGATTGGTTTAACATTTTCACCAAATTGAATTGAACATATTTGACAGATCAATTTTTCACTTGAGGACAGCACAATGACACTGTTTTTTATAAATCTCTTGTATTATTCCTAATAAATTGCACGAGTACAAGCTCTCCTGAACACCATATGATTAACAACAACTAAATGTCAACGGTCGGGTATACGAATCACATAGTTCCACTATACAAATAATAAGAAAAACGTATATGTTACTACAGCATGCATTGACATATCAACATAAGACAGAAAACGACGATGTATTTGTGTTAATGGTTAAACAACCTGCACATATACAAACGCTGAAATCAGACTATGGATTAATTGAATGAGTAAGGGAAGAGAACAAATAGGCGAAAAGCAGTTCATTCCATATATCAGCACAGGGTTGGTAAAGTAACTTCGCCATAAAGCATAACAGCATACAAAACATAAAAAGCTCAAACAATTTTACTGCAAAAGTAGTGGTCTTAGGATATTAGATGAGTAAGAGGAAAAGTAGTTCAATTTCTTGCATATCACGATGTCCTACAGAAACTGGTATATCACACACACACGAGCAATCATGCACTGAAAATTTGAGAACTGTAAAATTATGACACATGCGGGAGGAATACTGAAGTCCATATCCATTTCCCAACCAAGGAGGGACTCTCACCCACTCTCATACCCAAGCACAACTGAAGCGTGGACAAGAAAGGTAAAGATATGAAACCTTATGCCTAACTCAACCCCTAAAGCTAGCTTATGAGGAGAGGATTGCCCAAGTCCCATATAAACAAACCAATGAGGGACCCTAACATAAAGTCTCTACTGTGATCTAGAAAAAACAGATTCTCTAATTTTGTGAAGTAGACATTTTACATGGAAAGGGGAAAATCATATCTTATCATATAGAGACAGTGACTTGGGTGATGCAAGATTCTCGTCTCTTCTTAAGAAAACTCTCAACATTTCATAGCGTTCATTTAAAGACTGCGACGAATCTACAAGTCTCCTAAACTTATAGCTTATATCAATTATAATGAAATAGATTGAGGGCTTGTGCTATAGTTATTTGATGACCATTTTACTGTTTCAAAAGCATTTTACATAATCAGAAATATACAAAATGACAAGTTTCCAAGCTAAAGTTCTATCATAATAGAGTTGCAATATATTGTACGAAGAAAACTACCATGGTAAGAAAGGGCATAACATCAAAAGCAAATAGTTTCAAACTAAATAAGAACAAGGAATTCATCATGAATCACTTACAGTTGAAAAAGCTTCATGGGAGTCCACCAATGACCGGAATTAAAGATTAGTATATCAGATTGAATCCATTCTTTGCGTATATCATCCATCTTATCAAGCATTTGTGCTTTCTTGATCCTCTTTGGTGAACGTTTTGTTGGCACACCAGGCTGTAGAAGGAAAATTGACCTATAAAACTCAACTATAAAATTAAACGAGATAAATCGAACTTGTAAATGCCTAATTTGTCTGGTGAACTTTCTTCCTTCGACTTCATATACACTTTTTTTTCCTCAACACCAGTCATCAATATGCATATGATAGACTTCCATTGAGTTCTACTTAATGAATCACCAACAAACACAGTCAAAATTTATACAATATGACTTTCAAAAAGTAAAACATAACATACATATATATGTCTCTAATTCTTTTGCACAATTATTTGTTGGATTCTTGCCTTCTTAATTATCATGGTCATTAAAAATATATACATAATAACTACTTCATCACAGCACTAACAATGACCACAATTTTTTTTAATATTATATAAAACAGAAGAGACAGTAAATCACATGCCACAAACACGTTTTATGTGTTTATCTATCACAAGGGCACTTTCAGTATTTTACCATCAAAACTCGGACATAGAAAGTTCCCTCGGTTGAGCGCCGATATAATATCCATACCTCATATACAACTTTCCCCTACTTTTTATTTTTTAACTTAAAAATCGTTAAATAAAGTTTGACTTCTTATTTTTTACCAAAAAACTACATTTGTTAAATCAATCCAAATGGGGCTCTTACTTTGGATTTTTGACTTATTTTAAGTCATTTTTTACCTTACCAAACACTTCCTAACTTAGTTAAAGTCATTTTTGACTTATTTTAAGTTATTTCTTGTTATTAATCAAATATAAATCAAGGAGCATTTTTCTACACCCATTTCTTTTTTCAAGTTTATAATTAGCATATCGTTCCAGCTGAAATTCCTCTCATAGTTTCAATGTGTACGGACTTGCTTCCGTATGATCTTATCTGTGAAAACAATTACTAATATTTGCATTAGGGTTTAGTGTTGACGGTGTGCATTACAGCCCTTGAGATGTGCGTGAACGCGAGATGTTTTGTGCAAGTAATCCATTAAGAAATGTTTGTAATCCAAAGCCAAAAATGTATTTCAGATCGCATCAGGCCACAAACAGGGCAGCATTGGAACATGTAAATCATTACAAACCAACCCTATCTCTAAACAGGCTTGCCAGATGCTAGACGAAGTTGAAAGGTTTACACTATATCATTTATAATGCACTTCATAATTCATATAATGAGAGTAGAAACTAACAAACAAACTCATTTGACAGTATCTAAGAGAAGGAAGAAGTAAACACAAACTTGATCAAAATATATTTAAAAGAAGAAGGAGAAATATATATTCATGCTCTCAGAAAAGAGACAACTATTAAATGCAGAAAAATCATTTGATGAGTACACTTGAAAACACTGATTCTAGACAAACTTTCAGGACAACTTATTATCAAGACGACAAGGACAAACAAACTTAGTTATATAGATAAATTTGATCATTGTTAAATCAAAATATTAGAACAGGAAATTTAATGACAGTTAGTCTAGGTAAAATTCACATCGACATGAATTAGATAAAAAGCTTAAGCACATAAGCAGCCGATATCCGTAAATGATTTCACGATGCTCAAAAATAGACGATATGGCAGATCAAAGACTCAAAGCAAAGCTAGAACTCACTGTTAGCTAATAATTTTTTAGAGCAAATTAAACCCGAAGGCACGACATTCAAATGTAAGCTTAAATGATCCCAAAATATCAAAATTAAGCTATTTTTTGCATTAACACTAGAACTTTCTTCAAATGTTCAAAAAGAAAAGTGGACAGATAAACATAGGAGAAATTTCTCACTATGATGTCCATTGTAAGAAGTCATTATGATCAGCCAAGTAAGAAAACGATTCACTCACATTGCCAAATTTAAAGGAGTTCTTTTGTTTGACATAAGGTTATCCCAACTAGACCTTTACAAGAAAGGTTGTTAAACATTCCACTAGCACTCATGGAAATTGTATAAAAAGGAAATCAAGAAAGGTTTGTAGGATAGGGAACAGTTTTATAGATTTGGGGAAATAATCTCTAATTTGTTACGTATTTATCACCAAGTTTCAATTTGAATAGAATCAGGAATAGTCTCCTAACTCGCTTACAGTAGCTACAGATGAAAATTAAGCTACTATGTGCATTTGTAAAGCAGAACTTTTTCTTCAGCCTATTAACACTAGAAATTTCTTCAAATGTTCAAAAAGCAAATTGCAGTCTCTAGCTCATTTCTCTACCAAATCGGAGGCACGATTCGCTGTTGTACGTACTACCTGTCTCATCTTTTAAGACCATTTTATCCAAACATAGGAGAAATTTCTCACTATGATGTCCATTATAAGAAGTCATTATGATCTGCCAAGTAGGTAACCGATTCACTCACATTGCCAATACTATTTCAAGGAGTTCTTTTGTTTAATATAAGGTTATCCCAACTGGACCTTTACAAGAAAGATGTTGAACATTCCACTAGCACTCATGGTAATTGTATAAAAAGAGAATCAAGAAAGGTTTATAGGATAACTAGGGAACAATTTTATATATTTGGGGAAATTTGTTACGTATGCATCCACCATGTTTCAATTTGAATAGAATGATGAAAATTCTTACTTCTAAAACAATCGAAAGAAAATTGGTAGATTACACTTCAAATGATAGACACAATGTATGCATCCACCACGTTCCAATTTGGGGAATAAGTTTGTTATGATGCAGAATCAAAGACAAGTTTGGAGGAATGTGTTTCACTTCCTTTTTCTTCAACTAGCATTGTACTCTTCTTCTTTTTCTTCAAGAAGTATGTGCAAAAAGCAAGAATAGCTTGGCCAAGTAAGATGCAACTGAACGTCGAGAAAACGAGTATTACTATGGTGTAGCTTTGATCAGAGGAAGGTGGTGGTGGTGGTGGTGGAAATGGGAAGTTGTTATCCATAGTTTTGATGTGTTGTGAAATTGTTATGAGTTATGTTGAAAGTTCTTGATGAAGAGTATATTGAGTTCTTGGCTTCTTATTTATATCCCTTTGCTGCACTCTTTTTGCAAACGTAGTTATTTTGCTTTTTAAGTGATCTTCTAGTGTCCTACTCCTCAAAACATGGAAATTCTATAGGAAACTGAAAGGCAATTATGGTGTTTGAGCCAATTTACATGCATCTCGATTAATTTTACGAAATATATGTCATATTTCATCAAAAACAAATATCAAGTAACTCAACATGCAACTAATTTCACAATACGTGTCAAACTAAAGTCAATGTCGGAGTAAGGATTTAAATTAAAAAATACAATATCTTAAAGAAGTAAGCACACGAATAAACTGAAAGAATTCAACATACCCTATAAATACATTAAAAATAATTTTAACTATATATAAATACTATAATTTGTTTGAATGAACTCCCTGACCATTAGTTGACTCAGCCATAGACCAAGGATAGAACAAATCTAAAAAAAAACACTTTCACTTATTACTAAGTCACACCGTTAATTCTGCTCTAATCATGATTGTCCTATTTCTACAAGTGCTGAGTACAAAATAAGTTCCATTATTGATCCACCCTTTTCTTCTCCCACTTCGCTTGAATATGTTTTAATATAATAGCTAGTAGATCTCTCGAAATTCTATCAATGTACACAAAATTTAGATTAAGGGGATAATATATATTATTTGAAAATTACGTATAATATATTATAAATTATAATAATTAATAATTTAAAATATTTTAAAAGAACATATAAAAAATTTAGTTGATTCTCCGAATTTTATCCGTGCGACATAAATTGGACAAAGGAGATAACATATATTATTTAAAAGTGATATAAAAATTTAAATACTATAAATCACAGTAAATAATAATTTTTATAAAAATTTTAATTAATCGACTCTCCAAATTTCACAAATTAAAATTAAAAAATATTCACATATATTGAACTTGCACTTGCAAAGACTTCTATCAAGTTACAGTAACATAAGTTACATAATAATATAATATAATATAATGGAGTAGTAAATTTCATTTTTTTTTGTTAAAACTAAGTTAAATGAGTTAATTGTGCCCTGTGGCAAATTGTTTACCAGTTACCTCTCTTCCTTAAACTCTCGCTCGCCACTCTCCCTCTCTCGCTCCATCTCTCGCTTCCTATCACTTTTATACAAACACAAGTATATAAAATGTGTTTCTGTTTGTATAAAAGAAGGAAAAACTGTATATATACATATATTTTTGTTCCCATCTCTCCCCTCTCCCTGATCTTGCTCGCCACTCTTCCAGATCTCGCTCGTCACCTTCGCCTCTATCACCTATACAAACAATAACGAATTGTATAAATAGTGTTACTGTTTGTATAAAGCAAGAAAATATTGTATATTCACTTGCAAATGTATATATCTTCGTCCTATATGCTTATAATTATACAATACAAATATTTCTCTGCCAATTTTTTTCTGTCTTTCTCTTTTTCTCGTTTTATACATACACAACTTATACAATTGATTTCTTTTGGATATGTTTAGCGAATTATACAATTGGTTTCTTTGTATATGTATAGCAAATTATACATATTTATGTTTGTTATGGAGCACAATTATGCAAACTTTGCTATAACATACAAATATAAATTTGTGTTTGCTATATGTGAAAGTTACTCTTTTTTAAATATTTTTTTTCTACTTTAATATTCTCATCACCAATGAAAACTCTAACGTCTTTCATCTTTCTTCATCCTTTATAGTAATTATCTTGCCTAATTAATTGAGTAATTATTTAATCAAATTTAGATTTTAAAATTAATATAATAGGTACTAACACATTAAAGAGACTCGAATACAATAAGTGATAGTTAATAGTAAGTAATTAAAAATATGAGTTACATGTATTCATGAGAAATATTTGAAGCACTGACTTTTATTTTTTTTGACATTTTTTTTGTTTTAATAATAAAAACAGATTTAAAAATAGGAAAATGGTAAAAAAAATTGAGAAAAAGAAAAATGTGGTTATTAGTTATAGAGTTGTAATACCACTTTGTCTATGCCCAGTTATATATGAATATACATAGATATTAATTTTAAATTTCCAATTACCATATATTTGGATAAATAAAAAATTGTGGTCATGAACTTTTTGATATTTTCATAACCATCTACAAAAATACACAGGAAAAAAAATTCTTACATAAATAACGAACAAAAAAGAAAATAAATCAACAAATTAAAAGAAAAACACACATATATGATGGGTATTAAGGATGGACGTCCAAAAAAAATTTGGCATTTTTGACGTCGGAATCCGGATCACCCAAAAAATGGTTTGCTACAGCACACGAAAATCGTCGAAATGAGGGATATGCTCGCTTCGGGACTCGTTTGACCTTCTAAATGGGTCGGACAAGCCGTGATGGCCAATCGTATGCATAGACAAGGTCTTGACGGACGTCCACGAAAAAATTTGGCATTTTTGACGTCGGAATCCGGATCACCCAAAAAATGGTGTGCTATAGCACACGAAAATCGTTGAAATGAGGGGTATGCTCGCTTCGGGGCTCGTTTGACCTTCCAAATGGGTTGGACAAGCCGTGATGGACAACCGTATGCATAGACAAGGTGTTGACGGACGTCCACGAAAAAATTTGGCATTTTTGACGTCGCAATCCGGATAACCCAAAAAATGGTGTGCTATAGCACACGAAAATCGTCGAAATGAGGGGTATGCTCGCTTCGGGGCTCGTTTGACCTTCCAAATGGGTCGAACAAGCCTTGATGGCCAACCGTATGCATAGACAAGGTCTGGACGGACGTCCACAAAAAAATTTGGCATTTTTGACGTCGGAATGCGGATCACCCAAAAAATGGTGTGCTGTAGCACACGAAAATTATCGAAATGAGGGGTATGCTCGCTTCGGGGCTCGTTTGACCTTCCAAATGGGTCGTACAAGCTGTGATGGCCAACCGTATGCATAGAGAAGGTCTTGACGGACGTCCACGAAAAAATTTGGCATTTTTGACATCGGAATCCGGATCACCCAAAAAATGGTGTGCTATAGCACACGAAAATCGTTGAAATGAGGGGTAGGCTCGCTTCGGGGCTAGTTTGACCTTCGAAATGGGTCGGACAACCTGTGATGGCCAACCGTATGCATAGACAAGGTTTTGACGGACGTCCACGAAAAAATTTGGCATTTTTGACGTCGGAATCCGGATCACCAAAAAAAGGTGTGCTATAGCACACGAAAATCGTCGAAATGAGGGGTATGCTCGCTTCGGGGCTCGTTTGACCTTCCAAATGGGTCAGACAAGCCGTGATGGCCAATCGTATGCATAGACGAGGTCTTGAAGGACTTCCACGAAAAAATTTGGCATTTTTGACGTCGGAATCCGGATCACCCAAAAAATGGTGTGCTATAGCACACGAAAATCGTCGAAATGAGGGGTATGTTCGCTTCGGGGCTCGTTTGACGTTCCAAATGGGTCGGACAATCCGTGATGGCCAACTGTATGCATAGACAAGGTCTTGACAGACGTCCACGAAAAAATTTGGCATTTTTGGCGTCGGTATCCGGATCATCCAAAAAATGGTGTGCTATTGCACACGAAAATCGTCGAAATGAGGGGACGCTCGCTTCGGGGCTCGTTTGACCTTCCAAATGGGTCGGACAATCCGTGATGGCCAACCGTATGCATAGACAAGGTCTTGAAAGACGTCCACGAAAAAATTTGGCATTTTGACGTCGGAATCCGGATCACCAAAAAAAGGTGTGCTATAGCACACGAAAATCGTCGAAATGAGGGGTATGCTCGCTTCGGGGCTCGTTTGACCTTCCAAATGGGTCAGACAAGCCGTGATGGCCAATCGTATGCATAGACGAGGTCTTGAAGGACTTCCACGAAAAAATTTGGCATTTTTGACGTCGGAATCCGGATCACCCAAAAAATGGTGTGCTATAGCACACGAAAATCGTCGAAATGAGGGGTATGCTCGCTTCAGGGCTCGTTTGACCTTCCAAATAGGTCGGACAAGCAGTGATGGCCAACTGTATGCATAGACAAGGTCTTGACGGACGTTCACGAAAAAATTTGGCATTTTAACGTCGAAATCCAGATCACCCAAAAAATGGTGTGCTATAGAACACGAAAATCACCGAAATGAGGGGTATGCTCAATTCGGGGCTTGTTTGGCCTTCCAAATGGGTCGAACAAGACGTGATGGCCAACCGTATGCATATACAAGGTCTTGACGGACGTCCACGAAAAAAATTGGCATTTTTGACGTTAAAATCCAGATCACCCAAAAAATGATGTGCTATAGCACACGAAAATCGTCGAAATGAGGGGTATGCTCGCTTCGGGGCTAGTTTGACATTCCAAATGGGTCGGACAAGCCGTGATGGCCAACCGTATGCATAGACAAGGTCTTTACGAACGTCCACGAAAAAATTTGGCATTTTGGACGTCGAAATCCGGATCACACAAAAAATGGTGTGCTATAGCACACGAAAATCGTCGAAATGAGGGGTATGCTTGTATCGGGGCTCATTTGACCTTCCAAATGGGTCGAACAAGCCGTGATGGCCAACCGTATGCAGAGACAAGGTCTTGACGGACGTCCACTAAAAAATTTTGCATTTTTGACGTCGGAATCAAGATCACCCAAAAAATGGTGTGCTATAGCACACGAAAATCATCGAAATGAGGGGTATGCTTGCTTCGGGGATCGTTTATCATTCCAAATGGGTCAGACAAGCCGTGATGGCCAACCGTATGCATAGACAAGGCCTTGACGGACGTCCATGAAAAAATTTGGCATTTTTGACGTCGGAATTCGGATCACCCAAAAAATGGTGTGCTATAGCACACAAAAATCGTCGGAATGAGGGGTATGCTCGCTTCGAGGCTCGTTTGAGCTTCCTAATGGGTCGGACAAGCCGTGATGGCCAACCGTATGCATAGAAAAGGTCATTACGGACGTCCACAAAAAATTTGGCATTTTTGACGTCAGAATCCGGATGACCCAAAAGATGTTGTGCTATAGCACACGAAAATCGTCGAAATGAGGCGTATGCTCGCTTCGGGGCTCGTTTGACCTTCCAAATGGGTCGGACAAGCCGTGATGGCCAACCGTATGCCTAATAGACAAGGTCTTGAAAGACGTCCACAAAAATTTTTGGCATTTTTGACGACGGAATCCAGATCACCCAAAAAATGGTGTGCTATAGCACACGAAAATCGTCGAAATGAGGGGTATGCTCGCTTCGGGGCTTGTTTGGCCTTCCAAATGGGTCGGACAAGCCGTGATGGCCAACCGTATGCATAGACCAGGTCTTGAAGGACGTCCAAGAAAAAATTTGGCATTTTTGACGTCGGAATCCGGATCACCAAAAAAATGGTGTGCTATAGCACACGAAAATCGTCGAAATGAGGGGTATGCTCGCTTCAGTGCTCGTTTGACCTTTCAAATGGGTCGGACAAGCACTGATGGCCAACTGTATGCATAGACAAGGTCTTGACGGACGTTCACGAAAAAATTTGGAATTTTTGACGTCGAAATCCAGATCACCCAAAAAATGGTGTGCTATAGCACACGAAAATCGTCGAAATGAGGGGTATGCATGCTTCGGGGCTTGTTTGGCCTTCCAAATGGGTCGAACAAGCCGTGATAGCAAACCGTATGCATATACAAGGTCTTGACGGACGTCCACAAAAAAAATTGGCATTTTTGACGTCAAAATCCGGATCACCCAAAAAATGATGTGCTATAGCACACGAAAATCATCGAAATGAGGGGTATGCTCGCTTCGGGGCTCGTTTGACCTTCCAAATGGGTCGGACAAGCTGTGATGGCCAACCGTATGCATAGACAAGGTCTTGACGGACGTCCACGAAAAAATTTGGCATTTTTGACGTCGTAATCCGGATCACCCAAAAAATGGTGTGCTATAGCACACGAAAATCGTTGAAATGAGGGGTAGGCTCGCTTCGGGGCTAGTTTGACCTTCGAAATGGGTCGGACAACCTGTGATGGCCAACCGTATGCATAGACAAGGTTTTGACGGACGTCCACGAAAAAATTTGGCATTTTTGACGTCGGAATCCGGATCACCCAAAAAATGGTGTGCTATAGCACACGAAAATCGTCGAAATGAGGGGTATGCTCGCTTCGGTGCTCGTTTGACCTTCCAAATGGGTCGGACAAGCCGTGATGGCCAACCGTATGCATAGAAAAGGTCTTGACGGAAGTCGACGAAAAATTTTGGCATTTTTGACGTCGGAATCCGGATCATCCAAATAATGGTGTGCTACAGCGCACGAAAATCGTCGAAATGAGGCGTATGCTCGCTTCGGGGCTTGTTTAACCTTCCAAATTGGTCGGACAAGCCATGATGGAAAACCGTATGCATAGAAAAGGTCATGACGAACGTCCACGAAAAAATTTGTTATTTTTGACATCGGAATCCGGATCACCCAAAAAATGGTGTGCTATAGCACACGAAAATCGTTGAAATGAGGGGTATGCTCGCTTCGGGGCTCGTTTGACCTTCCAAATGGGTCGGACAACCCGTGATGGCCAACATTATGCATAGACAAGGTTTTGACGGACGTCCACGAAAAAATTTGGCATTTTTGTCGTCAGAATCCGGATCACCCAAAATATGGTGTGCTATAGCACACGCAAATCGTCGAAAAGAGGGGTATGCTCGCTTCGGGGCTCGTTTGACCTTCTAAATAGGTCGGACAAGCCGTGATGGCCAACCGTATGCATAGACAAGGTCTTGACGAACGTCCACGAAAAAATTTGGCATTTTTGACGTCGGAATCCGGATCACCCAAAAAATGGTGTGCTATAGCACACGAAAATCATCGAAATGAGGGGTATGCTTGCTTCGGGGATCGTTTGACATTCCAAATGGGTCGGACAAGCCATGATGGCCAATCGTATGCATAGATAAGGTCTTGACGAACGTCCATGAAAAAATTTGGCATTTTTGACGTCGGAATCCGGATCACCCAAAAAATGATGTGCTATAGCACACGAAAATCGTCGAAATGAGGGGTATGCTCGCTTCGGGGCTCGTTTGACCTTCCAAAAGGGTCGAACAAGCCGTGATGGCCAACCGTATGCATAAACAAGGTCTTGACGAACGTCCACGAAAACATTTGGCATTTTTGATGTTGTAATCCGGATCACCCAAAAAATGATGTGCTATAGCACACGAAAATCATCGAAATGAGGGGTATGCTTGCTTCGGGGATTGTTTGACATTCCAAATGGGTCGGACAAGCCGTGATGGCCAATCGTATGAATAGATAAGGTCTTGACGGATGTCCACGAAAAAATTTGGCATTTTTGACGTCGGAATCCAGATCACCCAAAAATGGTGTAATATTGAACACGAAAATTGTCGAAATGAGGGGTATGCTCGCTTCAGGGCTCGTTTGACCTTCCAAATGGGTCGGACAAGCTGTGATGGCCAACCGTATGCATAGACAGGTCTTGACGAACGTCCACGAAAAAATTTGGCATTTTTGACGTCGGAATCCAGATCATTCAAAAAATGGTGTGCTATAGCACACGAAAATCATTGAAATGAGGGGTATGCTTGCTTCGGGGATTGTTTGACATTCCAAATGGGTCGGACAAGCCGTGATGGCCAATCGTATGAATAGATAAGGTCTTGACGGACGTCCACGAAAAAATTTGGCATTTTTGACGTCGGAATCCAGATCACCCAAAAATGGTGTGCTATAGCACACGAAAATCGTCGAAATGAGGGGTATGCTCGCTTCGAGGCTCGTTTGACCTTCCAAATGGGTCGGAAAATCCGTGATGGCCAACCGTATGCATAGAATAGGTCTTTACTAACGTCCACAAAAAATTTGGCATTTTTGACGACGGAATCCGGATCACCAAAAAAATGGTGTGCTATAGCATACGAAAATCGTCAAAATGAGGCGTATGCTTGCTTTGGGGCTCGTTTGACCCTCCAAATGGGTCGGACAAGCCATGATGGCCAACCGTATGCATAGACAAGGTCTTGACGGACGTCCACAAAAAATATTGGCATTTTTGACGTTGGAATCCGGATCACCGAAAAAATTGTGTGCTATAGCACACGAAAATCGTCGAAATGAGGCGTATGCTCACTTCGGAGATCGTTTGACCCTCCAAATGGGCCGGACAAGACGTGATGGCCAACCGTATGCATAGAGAAGGTCTTGACGGACGTCCATGGAAAAATTTGGCATTTTTGACGTCAGAATCCGGATCACCCAAAAAATGGTGTGCTATAGCACACGAAAATCGTTGAAATGAGGGGTATGCTCGCTTCGGGGCTCGTTTGACCTTCCAAATGGGTCGGACAACCCGTGATGGCCAACATTATGCATAGACAAGGTTTTGACGGACGTCCACGAAAAAATTTGGCATTTTTGACGTCAGAATCCGGATCACCAAAAATATGGTGTGCTATAGCACACGCAAATCGTCGAAAAGAGGGGTATGCTCGCTTCGGGGCTCGTTTGACCTTCCAAATGGGTCGGACAAGCCGTGATGGCCAACCGTATGCATAGACAAGGTCTTGACGAATGTCCACGAAAAAATTTGGCATATTTGACGTCGGAATCCAGATCACCCAAAAATGGTGTGCTATAGCACACGAAAATCGTCGAAATGAGGGGTATGCTCGCTTCGAGGCTCGTTTGACCTTCCAAATGGGTCGGACAATCCGTGATGGCCAACCGTATGCATAGAATAGGTCTTTACTAACGTCCACAAAAAATTTGGCATTTTTGACGACGGAATCCGGATCACCCAAAAAATGGTGTGCTATAGCATACGAAAATCGTCGAAATGAGGCGTATGCTTGCTTTGGGGCTCGTTTGACCCTCCAAATGGGTCGGACAAGCCATGATGGCCAACCGTATGCATAGACAAGGTCTTGACGGACGTCCACGAAAAATTTTGTCATTTTTGACGTTGGAATCCAGATCACCGAAAAAATTGTGTTCTATAGCACACGAAAATCGTCGAAATGAGGCGTATGCTCACTTCGGAGATCGTTTGACCCTCCAAATGGGCCGGACAAGCCGTGATTGCTAACCGTGCATATAAAAGGTCTTGACGGATGTCTACGAAAACATTTGACATTTTTCACATCGGAATACGGATCACCCAAAAAATGGTGTACTATAGCACACGAAAATCGTCGAAATGAGGCGTATGCTCGCTTCGGGGCTTGTTTGACCCTCCAAATGGGCCGAACAAGCCTTGATGGCAAACCGGTTGCATAGACAAGGTCTTGACGGACGTCCACGAAAACATTTGGCATTTATGACGTTGGAATCTTGATCACCCAAAAAATGGTGTGCTATAGCACACGAAAATCGTCGAAATGAGGCGTATGATCGCTTCGGGGCTCGTTTGACCCTCCAAATGGGCTGGACAGGCCGTGATGGCCAACCGTATGCATAGACAAGGTCTTGACGGACGTCCACAAAAAAATTTGGCATTTTTGACGTCGGAATCTGGATCATCCAAAAAATTGTGTGCTATAGCACACGAAAATCATCGAAATGAGGCGTATGCTCGCTTCGGGGCTCTTTTGACCCTCCAAATGGGCCGGACAAGCCGTGATGGCCAATCGTATGCATAGACAAGGTCTTGACGGACGTCCACGAAAAAATTTTGCATTTTGACGTCGGAATCTGGATCACCAAAAAAATGGTGGGCTATAGCACACGAAAATTGTCGAAATGAGGCGTACGCTCGCTTCGGGGCTCGTTTGACCCTCCAAAAAGTCCGGACAAGCCGTGATGGCCAACCGTATGCATAGACAAGGTCTTGATGGACGTCCACGAAAAAATTTGGCATTTTTTACGTCAGAATCCGGATCACCCAAAAAATGGTGTGCTATGGCACACGAAAATCG
The DNA here is from genome assembly GCF_036512215.1 of Solanum lycopersicum. Lineage (NCBI taxonomy): Eukaryota > Viridiplantae > Streptophyta > Magnoliopsida > Solanales > Solanaceae > Solanum > Solanum lycopersicum. Next base: position 6,078,732 of record NC_090802.1, on the reverse strand, counting down.
TCGAAATGAGGCGTATGCTCGCTTCGGGGCTCGTTTGACCCTTTAAATGGGCCGGACAAGCCGTGATGGCCAACCGTATGCATAAATAAGGTCATGACGGACGTCCACAAAAAAATTTTGCATTTTTGACGTCAGAATCCGGATCACCCAAAATATGGTGTTCTATAGCACACAAAAATCGTCAAAATGAGGCGTATGCTCTCTTCGGGGCTCGTTTGACCCTCCAAATGGGCCGGACAAGTCGTGATAGCCAACCGTATGCATAGAGAAGGTCTTGACGGACGTCCACGAAAAAATTTGGCAATTTTGACGTTGGAATTTGGATCATCCAAAAAATGGTGTGCTATAGCACACGAAAATCGTCGAAATGAGGCGTAAGCTCGTTTCGGGGCTTGTTTGACCCTCCAAATGGGCAGAACAAGTCATTATGGCCAACCGTATGCATATACAATGTCTTTAAGGACGTCCACGAAAAAATTTGACATTTTTGACGTCGGAATCCGGATCACCCAAAAAATGGTGTGCTATAGCACACGAAAATCGTCGAAATGAGGCGTATGCTCGCTTCGGGGCTCGTTCGACCCTCCTAATGGTCCGGACAAGCCGAGATGGCCTACCGTATGCATAGGCAAGGTCTTGACGGACGTTCACGAAAAAATTTGGCATTTTTGACGTTGGAATCCGGATCACCCAAAAAATGGTGTGCTATAGCACACGAAAATCGTCGAAATGAGGCATATGCTCGCTTCGGGGCTCGTTTGACCCTCCAAATGGGCTGTACAAGCCGTGATGACCAACCGTATGCATAGAGAAGGTCTTGACGGACGTCCTCGAAAAAATTTGGCATTTTTGACGTCGCAATCCGGATCACCCAAAAAATGGTGTGCTATAGCACACGAAAATCGTCGAAATGAGGGGTATGCTCGCTTCGGGGCTCGTTTGACCTTCCAAATGGGTCGAACAAGCCTTGATGGCCAACCGTATGCATAGACAAGGTCTTGACGGATGTCCACGAAAAAATTTAGCAATTTTGACGTTGGAATTCGGATCACCCAAAAAATGGTGTGCTATAGCACACGAAAATCGTCGAAATGAGGCGTATGCTCGCTTTGGGGCTCGTTTGACCCTCCAAATGGGCCGGACAAGCCGTGATGGCAAACCGTATGCATAGACAAGGTCTTGACGGACGTCCTCGAAAAAATTTGGCATTTTTGACGTCGGAATTTGGATCACCCAAAAAATGGTGTGCAATAGCAAACATAACTCGTCGAAATGAGGCGTATGCTCGCTTCGGAGCTCGTTTGACCCTCCAAATGGGCCGAACAAGCCGTGATGGACAACCGTATGCATAGAAAATGTCTTGACGGACGTCCAAAAAAAATTTGGCATTTTTGACGTCGGTATCCGGATCACTCAAAAAATAGTGTGTTATAGCAACGAAAATCGTCGAAATGAGGCGTATGCTCGCTTCGGAACTCGTTTGACCCTCCAAATGGGCCGGACAAGCCGTGATGGCCAACCGTATGCATAGACAAGTTCTTGACGGACGTCCACGAAAAAATTTGGCATTTTTGAAGTCGGAATCCGGATCACCCAAAAAATGGTGTGCTATACAACACGAAAATCGTCGAAATGAGGCGTATGCTCGCTTCGGGGCTCGTTTGACCCTCCAAATGGGCCGGACAAGCCGTGATTGCCAACCTTATGCATAGGCAAGGTCATGATAGACGTCCACGAGAATTTTTTGCATTTTTGACGTCAAAATCCGGATCACCCAAAAAATTGTGTGCTATAGCACACGAAAATCGTCGAAAGGAGGCGTATGCTCGCGTCGGGGCTCGTTTGACCCTCCAAATGGGCCGGAGAAGCCGTGATGGCCAACCGTATGCATAGACAAGGTCTTGAAGGACGTTCGCGGAAAAGTTTGGCATTTTTGACGTCGGAATCCGGATCACCCAAAAAATGGTTTGCTATATATAGCACACGAAAATCGTCGAAATGAGGCGTATGCTCGTGTCGGGGCTCGTTTGACCCTCCAAATGGGCCGGACAAGCCGTGATGGCCAACCGTATGCAATAGACAAGGTCTTGAAGGACGTCCGCGGAAAAGTTTGGCATTTTTGACGTCGGAATCCGGATCACCCAAAAAATGGTTTGCTATATATAGCACACGAAAATCGTCGAAATGAGGCGTATGCTCGTTTCGGGGCTCGTTTGACCCTCCAAATGGGCCGGACAAGCCGTGATGGCCAACCGTATGCATAGACAAGGTCTTGACGGACGTCCACGAAAAAATTTGGCATTTTTGACGTCAGAATCCGGATCACCCAAAAAATGGTGTGCTATAGCACACGAAAATCGTCGAAATGAGGGGTATGCTCGCTTCGGGGCTCGTTTGACCTTCCAAATGGGCCGGACAAGCCGTGATGGCCAACCGTATGCATAGACAAGGTCTTGACGGACGTCCAAGAAAAAATTTGGCATTTTTTACGTCGGAATCCAGATCACCCAAAAATGGTGTGCTATAGCACACGAAAATCGTCAAAATGAGGCGTATGCTCGCGTCGTGGCTCGTTTGACCCTCCAAATGGGCCGGACAAACCGTGATGGCCAACCGTATGCATAGAGAAGGTCTTGACGGACGTCCATGGAAAAATTTGGCATTTTTGACGTCAGAATCCGGATCACCCAAAAAATGGTGTGCTATAGCACACGAAAATCGTCGAAATAAGGCGTATGCTCGCTTCGGGGCTCGTTTGACCCTCCAAATGGGCCGGACAAGCCGTGATGGCCAACCGTATGCATAGACAAGGTCTTGACAGACGTCCACGGAAAAGTTTGGCATTTTTGACGTCGATATCCGGATCACCCAAAAAATGGTGTGCTATAGCACACGAAAATCGTTAAAATGAGGCATATGCTCCCTTCGGGGCTCGTTTGACCCTCCAAATGGGCCGGACAAGCCGTGATGGCCAACTGTATGCATAGACAAGGTCTTAAATGACGTCCACGAAAAAATTTGGCATTTTTGACGTCGGAGTCCGGATCACCCAAAAAATGGTGTGCTATAGCACAGGAAAATCGTCGAAATGAGGCGTATGCTCGCTTCGGGGCTCGTTTGACCCTCCAAATGGGCCGGACAAGCCGTGATGATAAACTATATGCATAGACAAGGTCTTGACGGACGTCCACAAAAAATTTTGCATTTTTGACATCGGAATCTAGATCACCCAAAAAAAGGTGTGCTATAGCACACGAGAATCGTCGAAATGAGGCGTATGCTCGCTTCGGGGCTCGTTTGACCCTCCAAATGGGCCGGACAAGCCGTGATGGCCAACCGTATGCATAGACAAGAACTTGACGAATGTCCACGAATATATTTGGCATTTTTGACATCGGAATCTAGATCACCCAAAAAAAGGTGTGCTATAGCACACGAAAATCGTCGAAATGAGGCGTATGCTCGCTTCGGGGCTAGTTTGACCCTCCAAATGGACCGGACAAGCCGTGATGGTCAACCGTATGCATAGACAAGGTCTTGACGGACATCCACGAAAAAATTTGACGTTTTTGACGTCGGAATCCGGATCACCCAAAAAATGGTGTGCTATAGCACACGAAAATTATCGAAATGAGGCGTATGCTCGCTTCGGGGCTCGTTTGACCCTCCAAATGGGCCGAACAAGCCGTGATGGCCAACCGTATGCATAGACAAGAACTTGACGAACGTCCACGAAAATATTTGGCATTTTTGACGTCGGAATCCGGATCACCCAAAAAATGATGTGCTATAGCACACGAAAATCGTCGAAATGAGGCGAATGCTCGCTTCGGGGCTCGTTTGACCCTCCAAATGGGCCGGACAAGCCGTGATGGCCAACCGTATGCATAGAGAAGAACTTTACGAATGTCCACGAATATATTTGGCATTTTTGACATCGGAATCTAGATCACCCAAAAAAGGTGTGCTATAGCACACGAAAATCGTCGAAATGAGGCGTATGCTCGCTTTGGGGCTCGTTTGACCCTCCAAATGGACCGGACAGGCCGTGATGGCCAACCGTATGCATAGACAAGGTCTTGACGGACGTCCACGAAAAAATTTGACGTTTTTGACGTCGGAATCCGGATCACCCAAAAAATGGTGTGCTATAGCACACGAAAATAATCGAAATGAGGCGTATGCTCGCTTCGGGGCTCGTTTGACCCTCCAAATGGGCCGAATAAGCCGTGATGGCCAACTGTATGCATAGACAAGAACTTGATGAACGTCCACGAAAATATTTGGCATTTTTTACGTCGGAATCCGGATCAACCAAAAAATGGTGTGCTATAGCACACGAAAATCGTCGAAATGAGGCGTATGCTTGCTTCGGAGCTCGTTTGACCCATGAAATGGGCCGAACAAGCCGTGATGGCCAACCGTATGCATAGACAAGAACTTGACGAACGTCCACGAAAATATTTGGCATTTTTGACGTCGGAATCCGGATCACCCAAAAAATGGTGTGCTATAGCACACGAAAATCGTCGAAATGAGGCGTATGCTCGCTTCGGAGCTCGTTTGACCCTCCAAATGGGCCGAACAAGGCGTGATGGCCAACCGTATGCATAAACAAGAACTTGACGAATGTCCACGAATATATTTGGCATTTTTGACATCGGAATGTAGATCACCCAAAAAAAAGTGTGCTATAGCACACGAAAATCGTCGAAATGAGGCGGATGCTCACTTCGGGGCTCGTTTGACCCACGAAATGGGCCGAATAAGCCGTGATGGCCAACTGTATGCATAGACAAGAACTTGACGAACGTCCACGAAAATATTTGGCATTTTTGACGTCGGAATCCGGATAACCCAAAAAATGGTGTGCTATACACGAAAATCGTCGAAATGAGGCGTATGCTCGCTTCGAGGCTCGTTTGACCCTCCAAATGGGCCGTAAAGCCGTGATGGCCAACCGTATGCATAGACAAGAACTTGACGAATGTCCACGAATATATTTGGCATTTTTGACGTCTGAATCAGGATCACTCAAAAAAAGGTGTGCTATAGCACACGAAAATTGTCGAAATGATGCGTATGCTCGTTTCGGGGCTCGTTTGACCCTCCAAATGGGCCGGACAAGCCGTGATGGCCAACCGTATGCATAGACAAGGTCTAAACGGACGTCCAAGAAAACATTTGGCATTTTTGACGTCGGAATCCGGATCACCCAAAAAATGGTGTGCTATAGCACACGAAAATCGTCGAAATGAGGTGTATGCTCGCTTCGGGGCTCGTTTGACCCTCCAAATTGGCCGGACAAGCCGTGATGGCCAACCGTATGCATAGACAAGGTCTTGACGGATGTCCACGAAAAAATTTGACATTTTTGACGTCAGAATCCGGATCACCCAAAAAATGGTGTGTTAAAGAACACGAAAATCGTCGAAATGAGGCGTATGCTCGCTTCGGGGCTCGTTTGACCCTCCAAATGGGCCGGACAAGCCGTGATGGCCAACCGTATGCATATACAAGGTTTTGACGGACGTCCACGAAAAACTTTGGCATTTTTGACGTCAGAATCCAGATTACCCAAAAAATAGTATGCTATAGTACACGAAAATCGTCGAAACGAGACGTATGCTCGCATCGGGGCTCGTTTGACCCTCCAAATGGGTCGGACAAGCCATGATGGCCAACCGTATCCACAGACAAGGTCTTGACGGACGTCCACGAAAAAATTTGGCATTTTTGACGTCGGAATCCGGATCACCCAAAAAATGGTGTGCTATAATAGCACATGAAAATCGTCGAAATGAGACGTATGCTCGCTTCGGGGCTCGTTTGACCCTCCAAATGGGCTGGACAAGCCGTGATGGCCAATCATATGCATAGACAAGGTCTTGACAGATGTTCACGAAAAAATTTGGCATTTTTGACGTCGGAATACGGATCACCCAAAAAATGGTGTGTTATAGCACACGAAAATCGTCGAAATAAGGTGTATGCTCGCTTCGGGGCTCGTTTGACCCTCCAAATGGGCCGGACAAGCCGTGATGGCCAACCGTATCCATAGACAAGGTCTTGACGGACATCCACAAAAAAATTTGGCATTTTTGTCGTCGGAATCCGGATAACCCAAAAAATGGTATGCTATAATAGCACACGAACATCATCGAAATGAGGCGTATGCTCGCTTCGGGGCTCGTTTGACCCTCCAAATGAGCTGGACAAGCCGTGATGGCCAACCGTATGCATAGACAAGGTCTTGACGGATGTTCACGAAAAAATTTGGCATTTTTGACGTCGGAATCCTGATCAACAAAAAATGGTATGCTATAGCACACAAAAATCGTCGAAATGAGGCGTATGCTCGCTTCGGGGCTCGTTTGACCGTCCAAATGGGCTGGACAAGCTGTGATGGCCAACCGTATGCATAGACACGGTCTTGACGGACGTCCTCAAAATTTTTTTGCTTTTTTGACGTCGGAATCCGGATCACCCAAAAAATGATGTGCTATAGCAGATGAAAATCGTCGAAATCTGGCGTATACTCGCTTTGGGGTTCATTTGACCCTCCAAATGGGCCGGACAAGCCGTGATGGCAAACCGTATGCATAGACAAGGTCTTGACGAACGTCCACGAAAATATTTGGCATTTTTGACGTCGGATTCCGGATCACCTAAAAAATGGTGTGCTATAGCACACGAAAATCGTCGAAATGAGGCGTATGCTCGCTACGGGGCTCGTTTGACCCTCTAAATAGGCCGGACAAGCCCTGATGGCCAACCGTATGAATAGACAAGGTCTTGACGGACGTCCACGAAAACATTTGGCATTTTTGACGTCGGAATCCGGATAACCCAAAAAATGGTGTGCTATAATAGCACACGAAAATCATCGAAATGAGGCGTATGCTCGCTTCGGGGCTCGTTTGACCATCCAAATGGGCCAGACAAGCCGTGATGGCCAACCGTTTGCATAGACAAGGTCTTGACGGACGTCCACGAAAAAATTTGGCTTTTTTGACATCGGAATCCGGATCACCCAAAAAATGGTGTGCTATAGCACACGAAAATCGTCGAAATGAGGCGTATGCTCGCTACGGGGCTCGTTTGACCCTCCAAATGGGCCGGACAAGCCCTGATGGCCAACCGTATGAATAGACAAGGTCTTGACGAACGTCCAAGTAAAATTTGGCATTTTTGATGTCGTAATCTGGATCACCTAAAAAACGGTGTGCTATAGCACACGAAAATCGTTGAAATGAGGCGTATGCTCGCTTCGGGGCTCGTTCGACCCTCCAAATGGGCCGGAAAAGCCGTGATGGCCAACCGTATGCATAGAGAAGGTCTTGATCGACGTCCATGAATAAATTTGGAATTTTTAACGTCGGAATCCGGATCACCCAATAAATGGTGTGCTATAGCACACGAAAATCGTCAAAATGAGGCGTATGCTCGCTTCGGGGCTCGTTTGACCCTCCAAATGGGCCGAACAAGTCGTGATAGCCAACCATATGCATAGAGAAGGTCTTGACGGACGTCCACGAAAAAATTTGGCAATTTTGACGTTGGAATTCGGATCACCCAAAAAATGGTGTGCTATAGCACACGAAAATCGTCGAAATAAGGCGTATGCTCGCTTCGGGGCTCGTTTGACCCTCCAAATAGGCCGTACAAGCCGTGATGGCAAACCGTATGCATAGACAAGGTCTTGACGGATGTCTACGACAAAATTTGGCATTTTTGACATCGGAATTCGTATCACCCAAAAAATGGTGTGCAATAGCACACGAAACTCGTCGAAATAAAGCGTATGCTCGCTTCGTGACTCGTTTGACCCTCCAAATGGGCCGAACAAGCCGTGATGGCCAACCGTATGCATAGACAAGGTCTTGGCGGACGTCAACGAAAAAATTTGGCATTTTTGACGTCGGAATTTGGATTACCCAAAAAAGGTGTGCAATAGCGTATGCATAGACAAGGTCGGGCTTGTTTGACCCTCCAAATGGGCCTGACAAGCAGTGATGGCCAACCGTATGCATAGACAAGGTCTTGACGGACGTCCGTAGAAAAATTTGGCATTTTTGACGTCGGAATCCGGATCACCCAAAAAATGGTGTGCTATAGCACATGAAAATCGTCGAAATAAGGCGTATGCTCGCTTTGGGGCTCGTTTGACCCTCCAAATGGGCCGGACAAGCCGTGATGGCCAACCGTATGCATAGACATGGTTTTGACGGACGTCCATGGAAAAATTTGGCATTTTTGATGTCGGAATCCGGATCACCCAAAAAATGGTGTGCTATAGCACACGAAAATCTTCAAAATGAGGCGTATGCTCGCTTCGGGGCTCGTTTGACCCTCCAAATGGGCCGGACAAGCCGTGATGGCCAATTGTATGCATAGACAAGGTCTTGAATGACGTCCACGAAAAAATTTGGCATTTTTGACGTCGGAGTCCGGATCACCCAAAAAATGGTGTGCTATAGCACACGAAAATCGTCGAAATAAGGCGTATGCTCGCTTCGGGGCTCGTTTGACCCTTCAAATGGGCCGGACAAGCCGTGATGGACAACCGTATGCATAGACAAGGTCTTGACGGACGTCCACAAAAAAATTTGGCATTTTTGACGTCGGAATCCAGATCACCCAAAAAAGGGTGTTCTATAGCACACGAAAATCGTCGAAATTAGCGTATGCTCGCTTTAAGGCTCGTTTGACCCTCCAAATGGGCCGGACAAGCCGTGATGGCAAACCGTATGCATATACAAGGTCTTGATGGACGTCCATGAAAAAACTTTGCATTTTTGACGTCGGAATCCGGATCACCCAAAAAATGGTGTGCTATAGCATACGAAAATCATCAAAATGAGGCGTATGCTCGCTTCGGGGCTCTTTTGACCCTCCAAATGGGCCGGACAAGCCATGATGGCCAACCGTATGCATATAAAAGGTTTTGACGGACGTCCACGAAAAAATTTGGCATTTTTGACGTCAGAATCCGGATCACTCAAAAAATAGTGTGCTATAGCACACGAAAATCGTCAAAACGAGACGTATGCTCGCTTTGGGGCTTTATTGACCCTCCAAATGGGCCGCACAAGCCGTGATGGACTACCGTATGCATAGACAAGGTCTTGACGGACGTTTACGAAAAATTTTGGCATTTTTGACGTCGGAATCCGGATCACCCAAAAAATGGTGTGCTATAGCACACGAAAATCGTCGAAATTAGGCGTATGCTCGCTTCGGGGCTCGTTTGACCCTCCAAATGGGCCGGACAAGCCGTGATGGCCAACCGTATGCATAGAGAAGGTCTTGATGGACGTCCACAAAAAAATTTGGACTTTTTGACGTCGGAATCTGGATCACCCAAAAAATATAGCACACGAAAATCATCGAAATGAGGCGGATGCTCGCTTCGGGGCTCGTTTGACCCACCAAATGGGCCGGACAAGTCGTGATGGCCAACTGTATGCATAGACAAGAACTTGACGAATGTCCACGAAAATATTTGGCATTTTTGACGTCGGAATCCGGATAACCCAAAAAAATGGTGTGCTATAGCACACGAAAATCGTCGAAATGAGGCGTATGCTCGCTTCGGGGCTCGTTTGACCCTCCAAATGGGCCGGACAAGCCGTGATGGCCAACCGTATGCATAGACAAGAACTTGACGAATGTCCATGAATATATTTGGCATTTTTGACGTCGGAATCAGGATCACTCAAAAAAAGGTGTGCTATAGCACACGAAAATCGTCGAAATGATGCGTATGCTCGTTTCGGGGCTCATTTGACCCTCCAAATGGGCCGGACAAGCCGTGATGGCCAACCGTATGCATAGACAAGGTCTAAACGGACGTCCAAGAAAACATTTGGCATTTTTGACGTCGGAATCCGGATCACCCGAAAAATGGTGTGCTATAGCACACGAAAATCGTCGAAATGAGGTGTATGCTCGCTTCGGGGCTCGTTTGACCCTCCAAATTGGCCGGACAAGCCGTGATGGCCAACCGTATGCATAGACAAGGTCTTGACGGACGTCCACGAAAAAATTTGATATTTTTGACGTCGGAATCCGGATCACCCAAAAAATTGTGTGTTAAAGAACACGAAAATCGTCGAAATGAGGCGTATGCTCGCTTCGGGGCTCGTTTGACCCTCCAAATGGGCCGGACAAGCCGTGATGGCCAACCGTATGCATATACAAGGTATTGACGGACGTCCACGAAAAAAATTGGCATTTTTGACGTCAGAATCCGGATTTCCCAAAAAATAGTGTTCTATAGCACACGAAAATCATTGAAACGATACGTATGCTCGCATCGGGGCTCGTTTGACCCTCCAAATGGGCCGGAAAAGCCGTGATGGCCAACCGTATCCATAGACAAGGTCTTGACGGACGTCCACAAAAAAATTTGGCATTTTTGACGTCGGAATCCAGATCACCCAAAAAATGGTGTGCTATAATAGCACACGAAAATCGTCGAAATGAGGCGTATGCTCACTTCGGGGCTCGTTTGACCCTCCAAATGGGCCGGACAAGCCGTGATGGCCAACCGTATCCATAGACAAGGTCTTGACGGACATCCACAAAAAAATTTGGCATTTTTGTCGTCGGAATCCGGATAACCCAAAAAATGGTGTGCTATAATAGCCCACGAAAATCATCGAAATGAGGCGTATGCTCGCTTCGGGGCTCGTTTGACCCTCCAAATGAGCTGGAAAAGCCGTGATGGCCAACCGTAAGCATAGACAAGGTCTTGACGGATGTTCACGAAAAAATTTGGCATTTTTGACGTCGGAATCCGGATCAACAAAAAATGGTATGCTATAGCACACAAAAATCATTGAAATGAGGCGTATGCTCGCTTCGAGGCTCGTTTGACCGTCCAAATGGGCTGGAAAAGCTGTGATGGCCAACCGTATGCATAGACACGGTCTTGACGGACGTCCTCAAATTTTTTTTGCATTTTTGACGTCGGAATCCGGATCACCCAAAAAATGATGTGCTATAGCAGATGAAAATCGTCGAAATTTGGCGTATGCTCGCTTTGGGGCTCGTTTGACCCTCCAAAAGGGCCGGACAAGCCGTGATGGCAAACCGTATGCATAGACAAGGTCTTGACGAACGTCCACGAAAATATTTTGCATTTTTGACGTCGGATTCCGGATCACCTAAAAAATGGTGTGCTATAGCACACGAAAATCATCGAAATGAGGCATATGCTAGCTTCGGGGCTTGTTTGACCCTCCAAATGGGCCGGACAAGCCGTGATGGCCAACCATATGCATAGACAAGGTCTTGATGGACGTCCACGAAAACATTTGGTCTTTTTGACGTCGGAATACGGATCACCCAAAAAATGGTGTGCTATAGCACACGAAAATCGTCGAAATGAGGTGTATGCTCGCTTCGGGTCTCGTTTGACCCTCCAAATGGTCCATATAAGCCGTGATGGCCAACCGTGTGCATAGACAAGGGCTTGACGGACGTCCACGGAAAAATTTGGCATTTTTGACGTCAGAATCAGGATCACCCAAAAAATGATGTGCTATAGCACACGAAAATCGTCGAAATGAGGCGTATGCTCGCTTCAGGGCTCGTTTGACCCTTTAAATGGGCAGGACAAGCCGTGATGGCCAACCGTATGCATGAACAAGGTCTTGACGGACGTCCACGAAAACATTTGGCATTTTTGACGTCGGAATCCGGATAACCCAAAAAATGGTGTGCTATAATAGCACACGAAAATCATCGAAATGAGGCGTATGCTCGCTTCGGGGCTAGTTTGACCGTCCAAATGGGCCGGACAGGCCGTGATGTCCAACCGTATGCATAGACAAGGTCTTGACGGACGTCCACGAAAAAATTTGGCATTTTTGACATCGGAATCCGGATCACCCAAAAAATGGTGTGCTATAGCACACGAAAATCGTCGAAATGAGGCGTATGCTCGCTACGGGGCTCTTTTGACCCTCCAAATGGGCCGGACAAGCCCTGATGGCCAACCGTATGAATAGACAAGGTCTTGACGAACGTCCAAGTAAAATTTGGAATTTTTGATGTCGTAATCTGGATCACCTAAAAAATGGTGTGCTATAGCACACGAAAATCGTCGAAATGAGGCGTATGCTCGCTGCGGGGCTCGTTCGACCCACCAAATGGGCCGGACAAGCCGTGATGGCCAACCGTATGCATAGAGAAGGTCTTGATCGACGCCCATGAATAAATTTTGCATTTTTAACGTCGGAATCCAGATCACCCAAAAAATGGTGTGCTATAGCACACGAAAATCGTCAAAATGAGGCGTATGCTTGCTTCGGGGCTCGTTTGACCCTCCAAATGGGCCGGACAAGTCGTGATAGCCAACCATATGCATAGAGAAGGTCTTGACGGACGTCCACGAAAAAATTTGGCAATTTTGACGTTGGAATTCGGATCACCCAAAAAATGGTGTGCTATAGCACACGAAAATCGTCGAAATGAGGCGTATGCTCGCTTCGTGGCTCGTTTAACCCTCCAAATAGGCCGGACAAGCCGTGATGGCAAACCGTATGCATAGACAAGGTCTTGACGGATGTCCACGACAAAATTTGGCATTTTTGACGTCGGAATTCGTATCACCCAAAAAATGGTGTACAATAGCACACGAAACTCGTCGAAATGAAGCGTATGCTCGCTTCGTGACTCGTTTGACCCTCCAAATGGGCCGAACAAGCCGTTATGGCCAACCGTATGCATAGACAATGTCTTTACGGACGTCCACGAAAAAATTTAGCATTTTTGACGTCGAAATCCAGATCACCCAAAAAATATTGCACACGAAAGTCGTCGAAATGAGGCGTATGCTCGCTTCGGGGCTCGTTTGACCCTCCAAATGGTCCGGACAAGCCGTGATGGCCTACCGTATGCATAGACAAGGTCTTGATGGACGTTCACGAAAAAATTTGGCATTTTTGACGTCGGAATCCGGATCACCCAAAAAATGGTGTGCTATAGCACCGTAAAATCGTCGAAATGAGGCGTATGCTCGCTTCAGGGCTCGTTTGACCCTCCAAATGGTCCGGACAAGCCGTGATGGACAACCGTATGCATAGAGAAGGTCTTGACGGACGTCGATGAAAAAATTTGGCAATTTTGACGTTGGAATTCGGATCACCCAAAAAATGGTGTGCTATAGCACACGAAAATCGTCGAAATGAGGCGTACGCTCGTTTCGGGTCTCGTCTAACCCTCCAAATGGGCCGTACAAGCCGTGATGGCCAACTTTATGCATAGAAAAGGTCTTGACGGACGTCCACGAAAAAATTTGGCATTTTTGACGTCGGAATCTGGATCAACCAAAAAATGGTGTGATATAGCACACGAAAATCGTCGAAATGAGGCGTATGCTCGCTTCGGGTCTCGTTTGACCCTCCAAATAGGCCGTAAAAGCCGTGATTGCCAACTTTATGCATAGACAGGGTCTTGAGGGACGTCCACGAAAAAATTTGGCATTTTTGATGTCGGAATCCGGATCACCCAAAAAATGGTGTGCTATAGCACACGAAAATTGTCGAAATAAAGCGTATGCTCGCTTCGAGGCTCGATTGACCCTCCAAATGGGCCGGACAAGCCTTGATGGCCAACCGTATGCATAGACAAGGTCATGACGGACGTCGATGAAAAAAATTGGCATTTTTGACGTCGGAATACGGATCACCCAAAAAATGGTGTGCTATAGCACACAAAAATCATCGAAATGAGGCGTATGCTCGCTTCGGGGCTCGTTTGACCCTCCAAATGGGCCGGACAAGCCGTGATGGCCAACCGTATCCATAGACAAGGTCTTGACAGACATCCACAAAAAAATTTGGCATTTTTGTCGTCGGAATCCGGATCACCCAAAAAATGGTAAGCTATAGCACACGAAAATCGTCGAAATGAGGCGTATGCTCGCTTCGGGGCTCGTTTGACCCTCCAAATGGGCCGGACAAGCCGTGATGAACAACTGTATGCATAGACAAGGTCTTGATGGACGTCCACAAAAAAATTTGGCATTTTTGACATCGGAATCCAGATCACCCAAAAAATGGTGTGCTATAGCACACGAAAATCGTCGAAATGAGGCGTATGCTCGCTTCAAGGCTCGTTTGACCCTCCAAATGGGCCGGACAAGCCGTGATGGCAAACCGTATGCATATACAAGGTCTTGATGGACGTCCATACAAAAATTTGGCATTTTTGACGTCGGAATCCGGATCACCCAAAAAATTGTGTGCTATAGCATACGAAAATCATCGAAATGAGGCGTATGCTCGTTTCGGGGCTCTTTTGACCCTCCAAATGGGCCGGACAAGCCGTGATGGCCAACTGTATGCTTAGAAAAAGGTCTTGACGGATGTCCACGAAAAAATTTGGCATTTTTGACGTCGGAATCTGGATCACCCAAAAAATGGTGTGCTATAGCACACGAAAATCGTCGAAATGAGGCGTATGCTCGCGTTGGGGTTCGTTTGACCCTCCAAATGTGCCGGACAAGCCGTGATGGCCAACCGTATGCATAGACAAGGTCTTGACGGATGTCCACGAAAAAATTTGGCATTTTTGACGTCGGAATTTGGATCACCCAAAAAAGGTGTGCAATAGCAGAAGAAAATCGTCGAAATGAGGCGTATGCTCGCGTCGGGCTTGTTTGACCCTCCAAATGGGCTTTACAAGCTGTGATGGCCAACCGTATGCATAGACAAGGTCTTGAAGGACGTCCGTAGAAAAATTTGGCATTTTTGACGTCGGAATCCGGATCACCCAAAAAATGGTGTGCTATAGCACATGAAAATCGTCGAAATAAGGCGTATGCTCGCTTCGGGGCTCGTTTGACCCTCCAAATGGGCCAGACAAGCCGTGATGGCAGACCATATGCATAGACAAGGTCTTGACGGACGTCCATGGAAAAATTTGGCATTTTTGACGTCGGAATCCGGATCACCCAAAAAATGGTGTGCTATAGCATACGAAAATCATCAAAATGAGGCTTATACTCTCTTCGGGGCTCTTTTGACCCTCCAAATGGGCCGGACAAGACGTGATGGCCAACCGTATGCATATAAAAGGTTTTGACGGACGTCCACGAAAAAATTTGGCATTTTTGACGTCAAAATCCGGATCACCAAAAAAATAGTGTGCTATAGCACACGAAAATCGTCAAAACGAGACGTATGCTCGCTTCGGGGCTCGTTTGACCCTCCAAATGGGCCGCACAAGCCGTGATGGCCAACCGTATGCATATTAAATGTCTTGACGGACGTCCACGAAAAAATTTGGCATTTTTGACGTCGGAATCCGGATCACCCAAAAAATGGTGTGCTATAGCACACGAAAATCATCCAAATGAGGCATATGCTCACTTCGGGGCTCGTTTGACCCTCCAAATGGGCCGGACAAGCCGTGATGGCCAACCGTATGGGTAGAAAATGTCTTGACGGACGTCCACGAAAAAAATTTGCATTTTTCACGTCGGAATCCGGATCACCCAAAAAATGGTGTGCCATAGCACACAAAAATCGTCGAAATGAGGCGTATGCTTGCTTCGGGGCTCATTTGACCCTCCAAATGGGCTGGACAAGCCGTGATGGCACAACCGTATGCATAGACAAGGTCTTGACGGACGTGTATGAAAACATTTGGCATTTTTGACGATAGAATCCGGATCACCCGAAAAATGGTGTGCTTTAGCACACAAAAATCGTCGAAATGAGGCGTATGCTTGCTTCGGGGCTCGTTTGACCCTCCAAATGGGCCGGAAAAGCCGTGATGGCCAACCGTATGCATAGACAAGGTCTTGACAGACGTCGATGAAAAAATTGGCATTTTTGACGTCGCAATCTGGATCAACCAAAAAATGGTGTGCTATAGCACACAAAAATCGTCGAAATGAGGCGTATGCTCGCTTCGGGGCTCGTTTTACCCTCCAAATGGGTCGGACAAGCCGTGATGGCCAACTGTATGCATAGAAAAGGTCTTCACGGACGTCCACGAAAAAATTTGGCATTTTTGACGTCGGAATCCGGATCACCAAAAAAATGGTCTGCTATAGCACACGAAAATCGTCGAAATGAGGCGTATGCTCGCTTCGGGGCTCGTTTGACCCTCCGAATGGGCCGGACAAGCCGTGATGCACAACCATACAGAAATTTGGCATTTTTGACGTCGGAATTTGGATCACCCAAAAAATGGTGTACTATAGCACACGAAAGTCATCGAAATGAGGCGTATGCTCGCTTCGGGGTTCGTTTGACCCTCTAAATAGGCCCGACAAGCCGTGATGGCCAATCGTATGCATAGACAAGGTCTTAACAGATGTCCACGAAAAAATTTTGCATTTTTGACGTCGTAATCCGGATCACCAAAAAAATGGTGTGCTATAGCACACAAAAATCCTCGAAATGAGGCGTATGCTCGCTTCGGGGCTCGTTTGACCCTCCAAATGGGCCGGACAAGCCGTGATGGACAACCATACACATAGACAAGGTCTTGACGGATGTCCACAAAAAAATTTAGCATTTTTGACGTCGGAATTTGGATCACCCAAAAAATGGTGTACAATAGCACACGAAAATCATCGAAATGAGGCGTATGCTCGCTTCGGGGTTCGTTTGACCCTCCAAATAGGCCCAACAAGCCGTGATGGCAACCCGTATGCATAGACAAGGTCTTGACGGACGTCCAGGAAAACATTTGGCATTTTTGACGTCGAAATTCGGATCACCCAAAAAATGGAGTGCTGTAGCACACGAAAATCGTCGAAATGAGGCGTATGCTCGTTTCGGGCTCGTTTGACCCTCCAAATGGGCCGGACAAGCCGTGATGGCAAACCGTATGCATAGACAAGGTCTTGACGGACGTCCACAAAAAATTTGGCATTTTTGACATCAGAATCCAGATCACCCAAATGGGCTGGACAAGCCGTGATGGCCAACTGTATGCATATTCAATGTCTTGACGGATGTCCACGAAAAAATTTGGCATTTTTGACGTAGGAATTTGGATCACCCAAAAAATGGTGTACTATAGCACACGAAAATCATCGAAATGAGGCGTATGCTCGCTTCGGGGTTCGTTTGACCCTCCAAATAGGCCCGACAAGCCGTGATGGCCAACCGTATGCATAGACAAGGTCTAAACGGACGTCCAAGAAAAAATTTGGCATTTTTGACGTTGGAATCTGGATCACCCAAAAAATGGTGTGCTATAGCACACGAAAATCGTCGAAATGAGGCGTATGCTCGCTTCGGGCTCGTTTGACCCTCTAAATGGGCCGGACAAGCCGTGATGGCCAAGTGTATGCATAGACAAGGTCTTGACAGACGTCCGCGAAAACATTTGGCATTTTTGACGTCGGAATCCGGATCACCCAAAAAATGGTATGCTATAGCACACAAAAATCGTCGAAATGAAGCGTATGCTCGCTTCGAGGCTCGTTTGACCCTCCAAATGGGCTGGACAAGCCGTGATGGCCAGCCGTATGCATAGACAAGGTCTTGACGGACGTTCACGAAAAAATTTGGCATTTTTAACGTCGGAATACGGATCACCCAAAAAACGGTGTGCTATAGCACACGAAAATCGTCGAAATGAGGCGTATGCTCGCATCGGGGCTCGTTTGACCCTCCAAATGAGCCGGACAAGCCGTGATGGCCAACCGTATGCATAGAAAAGGTCTTGACGGACGTCCATGAAAAAATTTGGCATTTTTGACGTCGGAATCCATATCACCCAAAAAATGGTGTGCTATAACACACGAAAATCATCGAAATGAGGCGTATGCTCGCTTCGGGGATTGTTTGACCCTCCAAATGGGCCGGAAAAGCCGTGATGGCCAACCGTATGCATAGACAAGGTCTAAACGGACGTCCAAGAAAAAATTATGCATTTTTGACGTCGGAATCTGGATCACCCAAAAAATGGTGTGCTATAGCACACGAAAATCGTCGAAATGAGGTGTATGCTCGCTTCGGGGCTCGTTTGACCCTCCAAATGGGTCGGAAAAGCCGTGATGGCAGACCTTATGCATAGACAAGGTCTTGACAGACGTCCGCGAAAACATTTGGTATTTTTGACGTCGGAATCCGGATCACCCAAAAAATGGTATGCTATAGCACACAAAAATCGTCGAAATTAAGCGTATGCTCGCTTTGGGGCTCGTTTGACCCTCCAAATGGGCCGGACAAGACGTGATGGCCAACCGTATGCATAGAGAAGGTCTTGACGGACGTCCACGAAAAAATTTGGCATTTTTGACGTCGGAATCCGGATCACCCAAAAAATTGTGTGCTATAGCACACGAAAATCGTCAAAATGAGGCGTATGCTTGCTTCGGGACTCGTTTGACCCTCCAAATGGGCCGGACAAGCGGTGATGGCACAACCTTATGCATAGACAAGGTCTTGACGGACGTCCACAAAAATATTTGGCATTTTTGATGTCAGAATCCGGATCACCCAAAAAATGGTGTGCTTTAGCACACGAAAATCGTCGAAATGAGGCGTATGTTCGCTTCGGGGCTCGTTTGGCCCTCCAAATGGGCCAGAAAAGCCGTGATGGCCAACCGTATGCATAGACAAGGTCTTGACAGACGTTGATGAAAAAACTTGGCATTTTTGACGTCGCAATCCGGATCAACCAAAAAATGGTGTGCTATAGCACACGAAAATTGTCGAAATGAGGCGTATGCTCGCTTCGGGGCTCAATTGACCCTCCAAATGGGCCGGACAAGCCGTGATGGCCAACTGTATGCATAGACAAGGTCTTGACGAACGTCCACAAAAAAATTTGGCATTTTTGACATCGGAATTCGGATCATCCAAAAAATGGTGTGCTATAGTACACAAAAATCGTCGAAATGAGGCGTATGCTTGCTTCGGAGCTCGTTTGACCCTCCAAATGGGCCGGACAAGTCGTGATGGCCAACCGTATACATAGACAAGGTCTTGATGGACATCCACGAAAATATTTGGTATTTTTGACGTCGGAATCCGGATCACCCAAAAAATGGTGTGCTATAGCACACGAAAATCATAAAAATGAGGCGTATGCTCGCTTCGTAGCTCATTTGAATCTCCAAATGGGCCGGACAATCAAGGTCTTGACGG
Organism: Solanum lycopersicum; assembly: GCF_036512215.1. NCBI lineage: Eukaryota > Viridiplantae > Streptophyta > Magnoliopsida > Solanales > Solanaceae > Solanum > Solanum lycopersicum. Next base: position 6,059,605 of record NC_090802.1, on the reverse strand, counting down.
ACGTCCACGAAAAAATTTGGCATTTTTGACGTCGGAATCCAGATCACGCAAAAAATGGTGTGCCATAGCACACGAAAATCGTCCTAATGAGGCGTATGCTCGCTTCGTGGCTCGTTTTACCCTCCAAATGAGCCGGACAAGCCGTGATGGCCAACCGTATGCATAAGGTCTTGACGGACGTCCACGAAAAAATTTGGCATTTTTGACGTCGAAATCTGGATCACCCAAAATATGGTGGGCTATAGCACACGAAAGTCTTCGAAATGAGGCGTATGCTCACTTCGGGGCTCGTTTGACCCTCCAAATGGGTCGGACAAGCTGTGATGGCCAGCCGTATGCATAGACTAGGTCTTGACGGGCGTCTACGAAAAAAGTTCGCATTTTTGACTTCGGAATCCGAATCACCCATAAATTGGTGTGCTATAGCACACGAAAATCGTCGAAATGAGGCGTATGCTCGCTTCGAGGCTCGTTTGACCCTCCAAATGAGCCGGACAAGCCGTGATGGCCAACCGTATGCATAGAAAAGGTCTTGACGGACGTCCACGAAAAGATTTGGCATTTTTGACGTCGGAATCCGGATCACCCAAAAAATGGTGTGCTATAGCACACGAAAATCGTCGAAATGAGGCGTATGCTTGCTTCGGGCTCGTTTGACCCTCCAAATTGGCCGGACAAGCCGTGATGGCCAATCGTATGCATAGACAAGGTCTTGAAGGACGTCCTTGAAAACATTTTGCATTTTGGACGTCGAAATCCGGATCACCCAAAAAATGGTGTGCTATAGCACACGAAAATAGTCGAAATGAGGTGTATGCTCGCTTCGGTGCTCGTTTGACCCTCCATATGGCCCGGACAAGTCGTGATGGCCAACCGTATGCATAGACATGGTCTTGACGGACGTCAACGAAAAAATTTGGCATTTTTGATGTCGGAATCCGGATAACCCAAAAAATGGTGTGCTATCGCACACAAAAATCATCGAAATGAGGCGTATGCTCGCTTCGGGGCTCGTTTGACCCTCCAAATGGGCCGGACAAGCCGTAATGGCCAACCGTATGCATAGACAAGGTCTTGACGGACGTCCACGAAGAAATTTAGCATTTTTGATGTCAGAATCTAGATCACCCAAAAAATGATGTGCTATAGCACACGAAAATCGTCGAAATGAGGCGTATGCTCGCTTCGGGGCTCCTTTGACCCTCCATATGGGCCGGACAAGCTGCGATGGCCAACCATATGCATATACAAGGTCTTGACGGATGTCCACGAAAACATTTGGCATTTTTGACGTCGGAATCCAGATCATCCAAAAAATGGTGTGCTATAGTACACAAAAATCGTCGAAATGAGGCGTATGCTTGCTTCAGAGCTCGTTTGACCCTCCAAATGGGCCGGACAAGTCGTGATGGCCAACCGTATACATAGACAAGGTCTTGATGGACATCCACGAAAATATTTGGTATTTTTGACGTCGGAATCCGGATCACCCAAAAAATGGTGTGCTATAGCACACGAAAATCCTAAAAATGAGGCGTATGCTCGCTTCGTAGCTCATTTGAATCTCCAAATGGGCCGGACAATCAAGGTCTTGACGGACGTCCACGAAAAAATTTGGCATTTTTGACGTCGGAATCCGGATCACCCAAAAAATGGTGTGCCATAGCACACGAAAATCGTCCTAATGAGGCGTATGCTCGCTTCGTGGCTCGTTTTACCCTCCAAATGAGCCGGACAAGCCGTGATGGCCAACCGTATGCATAAGGTCTTGACGGACGTCCACGAAAAAGTTTGGCATTTTTGACGTCATAATCCGGATCACCCAAAAAATGGTATGGTATAGCACACGAAAATCGCCGAAATTAGGGGTATGCTCACTTCGGGGCTCGTTTGACCTTCCAAATGGGTCAGACAAGCCATAATGGCAGACCATATGCATAGAAAAGGTCTTGACGAACATCCATGAAAAGATTTGGCATTTTTGACGTCGGAATCCAGATCACCCAAAAAATGGTGTTCTATAGCACACGAAATCGTCGAAATGAAGGGTATGCTCGCTTCGGGGCTCGTTTGACCTTCCAAATGGGTCGGACAAGCCGGGATGGCCAACCGTATGCATAGACAAGGTCTTGACGGAAATCCACGAAAAAATTTGGCATTTTTTACGTCGGAATCCAGATCACCCAAAAAATGGTGTGCTATAGCACACGAAAATCGTCGAAATGAGGGGTATGCTCGCTTCGGGGCTCGTTTGACCTTCCAAATGGGTCGGACTAGCCGTGATGGGCAACCGTATGAATAGACAAGGTCTTGACAGACGTCCATGAAAAAATTTGGCATTTTTGACGTCGGAATCTAGATCACCCAAAAAATGGTGTGCTATCGCACACGAAAATCATCGAAATGAGGGGTATGCTCGCTTTGGGCTCGTTTGACCTTCGAAATGGGTCGGCCAAGCCGTGATGGCAAACCGTATGCATAGGCAAGGTCTTGACGGACGTCCACGAAAACAATTGACATTTTTGACGTCGGATTCCGGATCACCAAAAAAATGGTGTGCTATAGCACACGAAAATCGTCGAAATAAGGGGTATGCTCGCTTCGGGGCTCGTTAGACTTTCCAAATGGGTCGGACAAGCCGTGATGGCAAACCGTATGCATATACAAGGTCTTGGTGGATGTCCACGAAAAAATTTGGCATTTTTGACATTGGAATCCGGATCACCCACAAAATGGTGTGCTATAGCACACGAAAATTGTCGAAATGAGGGGTATGCTCGCTTCGGGGCTCGTTTGACCTTCCAAATGGGTCAGACTAGCCGTGATGGACAACCGTATGAATAGACAAGGTTTTAACGGACGTCCAAGAAAAAATTTGGCATTTTTTACGTCGGAATCTGGATCACCCAAAAAATGGTGTGCTATCGCACACGAAAATCGTCGAAATGAAGGGTATGCTCGCGTCAGGGCTCATTTAACCTTCCAAATGGGTCGGACAAGCCGTGATGGCCAACCGTATGCATAGACAAGGTCTTGACGGACATTCACAAAAAAATTTGGCATTTTTAACGTTGGAATCCATATCACCCAAAAAATGGTGTGCTATAGCACACAAAAATCGTCGAAATGAGGGGTATGCTCGCTTCGGGGCTCGTTTGACCTTCCAAATGGGTCGGACTATCCGTAATGGACAACCGTATGAGTAGACAAGGTCTTGACGGATGTCCACGAAAAAATTTGGCATTTTTGACGTCGGAATCTGGATCACCCAAAACAAGGTGTACTATAGCACACGAAAATCGTCGAAATGAGGGGTATGCTCGCTTCGAGCTCGTTTGACCTTCCAAATGGGTCGGCCAAGCCGTGATGGCAAACCGTATGCATAGAAAAGGTCTTGACGGACGTCCACGAAAAAATTTGGCATTTTTAACATCGGAATCCGGATCACCCCAAAAATGGTGTGCTATAGCACACGAAAATTGTCGAAATGAGGGGTATGCTCGCTTCGGGGCTCGTTTGACCTTCCAAATGGGTTGGACTAGCCGTGATGGACAACTGTATTAATAGACAAGGTCTTGACGGACGTCCACAAAAAATTTGGCTTTTTTGACGACGGAATCTGGATCACCCAAAAAATGGTGTGCTATCGCACACGAAAATCGTCGAAATGAGGCGTATGCTCGCTTCGAGGCTCGTTTGACCTTCCAAATGGGTCGGAGAAGCCGTGATGGCCAACCGTATGCATAGAAAACGTCTTGACGGACTTTCGTGAAAAAATTTGGCATTTTTAACGTCGGAATCCGAATCACCCCAAAAATGGTGTGCTATAGCACATAAAAATCGTCGAAATGAGGGGTATGCTCGCTTCGGGGCTCGTTTGACCTTCCAAATGGGTCGGAGAAGCCGTGATAGCCAACCATATGCATAGGCAAGGTCTTGACGGGCGTCCAAGAAAACAATTGACATTTTTGACGTCGGATTCCGGATCACCAAAAAAATGGTGTGCTATAGCACACGAAAATCGTCGAAATAAGGGGTATGCTCGCTTCGGGGCTCGTTAGACCTTCCAAATGGGTCGGACAAGCCGTGATGGCAAACCGTATGCATATACAAGGTCTTGGTGGATGTCCACGAAAAAATTTGGCATTTTTGACATTGGAATCCGGATCACCCACAAAATGGTGTGCTATAGCACACGAAAATTGTCGAAATGAGGGGTATGCTCGCTTCGGAGCTCGTTTGACCTTCCAAATGGGTCGGACTAGCCGTGATGGACAACCGTATGAATAGAAAAGGTTTTAACGGAAGTACAAGAAAAAATTTGGCATTTTTTACGTCGGAATCTGGATCAACAAAAAAATGGTGTGCTATCGCACACGAAAATCGTCGAAATGAAGGGTATGCTCGCGTCAGGGCTCATTTAACCTTCCAAATGGGTCGGACAAGCCGTGATGGCCAACCGTATGCATAGACAAGGTCTTGACGGACATTCACGAAAAAATTTGGCATTTTTAACGTTGGAATCCATATCACCCAAAAAATGGTGTGCTTTAGCACACAAAAATCGTCGAAATGAGGGGTATGCTCGCTTCGGGGCACGTTTGACCTACCAAATTGGTCGGACTAGCCGTGATAGACAACCGTATTAATAGACAAGGTCTTGACAGACGTCCACAAAAAAATTTGGCATTTTTGACGACGGAATCTGGATCACCCAAAAAATGGTGTGCTATCGCACATGAATATCGTCGAAATGAGGGGTATGCTCGCTTCGGGGCTCGTTTGACCTTCCAAATTGGTCGGACAAGCCGTGATGGCCAACCGTATGCATAGAAAACGTCTTGACGGACGTCCACGAAAAAATTTGGCATTTTTAACGTCGGAATCCGGATCACCCCAAAATTGGTGTGCTATAGAAAACGAAAATCGTCGAAATGAGGGGTGTGCTCTCTTCGGGGCTCGTTTGACCTTCCAAATGGGTCGGACAAGCCGTGATAGCCAACTGTATGCATAGGTAAGGTCTTGACGGACGTCCACGAAAACAATTAGCATTTTTGACGTCGGATTTCGGATCACCCAAAAAATGGTGTGCTATAGCACACGAAAATCGTCGAAATGAGGGGTCTGCTCGCTTCGGGGCTCGTTTGACCTTCCAAATGGGTCGGACAAGCTGTGATGGCAAACCGTATGCATAGACAAGGTCTTGGTGGATGTCCACGAAAAAATTTAGCATTTTTTACATTGGAATCCGGATCACCCACAAAATGGTGTGTTATAGCACACGAAAATCGTCGAAATGAGGGGTATGCTCGCTTCGGGGCTCGTTTGACCTTCCAAATGGGTCGGACAAGCCGTGATGGCCAACCGTATCCATAGACAAGGTCTTGACAGACGTCCATGAAAAAATTTGGAATTTTTGACGTCAGAATCCGGATCACCCAAAAAATGGTGTGCTATAGCACACGAAAATCGTTGAAATAAGGGGTATGCTCACTTCGGGGCTCGTTTGACCTTTCAAATAGGTCGGACAAGACGTGATGGACAACCGCATGCATAGACAAGGTCTTGACGGATGTCCACGAAAAAATTTGGCATTTTTGACGTCGAAATCCGGATCACCCGAAAAATGATGTGCTATAGCACACGAAAATCGTCGAAATGAGGGGTATGCTCACTTCAGGGCTTACTTGACCTTCCAAATGGGTCGGACAAGCCGTGATGGCCAACCATATGCATAGACATGGTCTTGACAGACGTCCACGAAAAAGTATTTTTGACGTCGGAATCCAGATCACCCAAAAAATGGTGTGCTATAGCACACGAAAATCATCGAAATGAAGGGTATGCTCGCTTCAGGGCTCGTTTGACCTTTTAAATGGGTCGGACAAGCCATGATGGCCAACCGTATGCATATACAAGGTCTTGACGGATGTCCACGAAAAAATTTGGCATTTTTGACGTCGGAATCCGGATCACCCAAAAAATGGTGTGCTATAGCACACGAAAATCATCGAAATGAGGGCGATGCTCGCTTCGGGGCTCGTTTGACCTTCCAAATGGGTCGGAAAAGCCGTGATTGCCAACCGTATGCATAGACAAGGTCTTGACGGACGTCCTCGAAAAAATTTGGCATTTTTTACGTTGGACTCCGGATCACCCAAAAAATGGTGTGCTATAGCACACGAAAATCATCGAAATGAGGGGTATGCTCGCTTCAGGGCTCGTTTGACCTTCCAAATAGGTCGGAAAAGCCGTGACGGCCAACCGTATGCATAGACAAGGTCTTGACGGACGTCCACGAAAAAATTTGGCATTTTTCATGTCGGAATTCGGATCACCCAAAAAATGGTGTGCTATAGCACACGAAAATCGTCGAAATGAGGGGTATGCTCTCTTCGGGGCTCGTTTGACCTTCCAAATGGATCGGACAAGCAATGATGGCCAACCGTATGCATAGACAAGGTCTTGGCGGACGTCCACGAAAAAATTTGGCGTTTTTGACGTCGGAATCCGGATCACCCAAAAAAAGGTGTACTATAGCACACGAAAATCGTCGAAATGAGGGGTATGCTCACTTCGGGGCTCGTTTGATCTTCCAAATGGGTTGGACAAGCCGTGATGGCCAACCGTATTCATAGAAAAGGTCTTGACGGACGTCCATGAAAAAATTTGGCATTTTTGATGTCGGAATTCGGATCACCCAAAAAATGGTGTGCTATAGCACACGAAAATAGTCGAAATGAGGGGTATGCTCGCTTCAGGGCTCGTTTGACCTTCCAAATTGGTCGTACAAGCCTTGATGGCCAATCGTATGCATAGACAAGGTCTTGGCGGATGATCACGAAAAAGTTTGGCATTTTTGCCATCGGAATTCGGATCACCCAAAAAAAGGTGTGCTATAGCACACAAAAATCGTCGAAATGAGGGGTATGCTGGCTTCGGGGCTCGTTTGACCTTCTAAATGGGTCGGACAAGCCGTGATGGCCAACCGTATGCATAGACAAGGTCTTGACGGACGTCCACGAGAAAATTTGGCATTTTTGACGTCAGAGTCGAACGTAGTTCAGATTAAGAAATAAGAATTCAAATTGAACAAATACAAGCAAATAGAACAATTACAAGTAAATGATAGAAAATGCAAAATGAAACTTCAAGCGTAGTATCTCTTAACAGCATCTGAGTTGATAGGCTTGGGACATACAGTGCCATCCATCTCGGACAAGACCAAAGCACCTCCAGATAGTACTTTACGAACCATGTAGGGACCTTGCCAGTTTGGCGCAAACTTTCCTTTGTACTCGTCTTGATGAGGAAAAATGCGCTTAAGAACCAACTGACCAACTTGAAAATTTCGGGCTCTTACTCTTTTGTGAAAAGCGCGAGTCATTCTTTGTCTATACAACTGGCCATGGCAAACGGCGACGATTCTCTTCTCATCAATCAAAGCTAGTTGATCAATCCGTTTGCTAACCTACTCAGCGTTGCTTAACTCAGCTTCTTGGATGATCCTTAAGGACGGTATCTCGACTTCAACAGGCATGAATGCCTCTGTTCCGTATACTAGCAAGTACGGAGTAGCCCCAGTCTATGTTCTGACCGTCGTTCGATAACCCAATAGAGCATATGGCAACATTTCATGCCAACCTCGCTGTTTATCAATCATCTTTCTTAAAATCATCTTGATATTCTTGTTGGCGGCCTCTACAGCTCCATTCATTTGAGGGCGATAAGCAGTGGACCTCCGGTGAATAATCTTAAATTGTTCACATATCTCTTTCATCAGATAACTGTTGAGATTTGTACCGTTATCAGTAATGATGGATTCTGGAACTCCAAATCTGCATATCAGATTGTTGCGGACAAAATCGGCTACCACTTTCTTGGTTACCAACTTGTAAGAGGCTGCTTTCACCCACTTGGTGAAATAATCAATGGCAATCAAAATGAATCTGTGTCCATTAGAAGCGGCTGGCTCTATAGTACCGATGACATCCATTCCCCAGGCTACAAATGGCCAAGGTGAACTCATAGCATTAAGTTCGTGAGGTGGAACCCGTATCAAATCGTCGTGCACTTGACATTTATGGCATTTTTGCACGAATTTGCAACAGTCGTTCTCCATAGTCATCCAGAAATAACCGGGTCGAAGAACCTTTCTTGCCAAAGTAAGCCCATTCATGTGCGTACCGCAAACTCCAACATGTATTTATTCAATAAGCCTCACAGCTTCAAAAGCATCCACGCATCTTAAAAGACCCAAATCTGGAGTCCTCCTATACAGGACTTCTCCATTCAGAAAGAAATTGAGAGCCATATGATGTATCGACTTCTTTTGATTAGATGTAGCATCTTCTGGATATGTCCCAGACTCCCAGTACCTCTTTATGTCAAAATACCAAGGCAAACCATCTGTTTCTGACTCAACGTGTGAACAATAGACTGGGTGTTCCTTCAAATCTATATCCAGCAGATCGATGTAATCAGTATCCGGATGTTTGATCATTGAAGCGATGGTGGTAAGAGCATCAGCTAATTCATTCTGTATTCTGGGAGCATGTCTGAACTCGATGATGCGAAACCTTTTACACAGATTTTGCACATATTGCACGTAAGGTACAATCTTCGAGTTCTTCACAGCCCATTCTCCTTGAACCTGATGAATCAAAAGGTCTGAATCTCCAATAACCAGTAACTCGTAAACATTCATGTCAATGGCCATTTTCAAACCAAGAATACAAGCTTCGTATTCAGCCATGTTGTTTGAGCAGTTGAATCGCAGTTTAGCTGCCATAGGATAGTGCTGACCAGATTCTAATACCAAGACTGCTCCAACACCTTTACCCTGGTGATTCGCCGCTCCATCAAAGAATAATCTCCAACCTGGGTACGCTTCCGAAATATCTTCACCCACAAATGACACTTCTTCATCGTGAAATATGTCTTGAGAGGTTCATACTCTTCGTCAATGGGATTTTCCGCAATATGATCAGCCAAAGCTTGTGCCTTTATTGCCTTCTGAGTCACATACACGATGTCAAACTCACTCAACAACATTTTCCATTTAGCTAACTTCCCGGTCGGCATCGCTTTCTGGAAAATATACTTCAATGGATACATTCTGGAGATAAGATATGTAGTGTATGATGACAAATAGTGCCTCAGCTTCTGGGAAAGCCACGTCAGAGCACAACATGTTCTTTCCAACAAAGTGTATCGAGACTCGTACGGAGTAAACTTCTTGCTTATGTAGTAGATAGCCTTTCCTTCTTCCCTGTCTCGTCGTGTTGCCCAAGTACACATCCAAAGGCGTTATCTGAAACAAACAAATATAGAAACAAAGGACTCCCTTTTTGCGGAGGAACCAATACTGGTGGGTTAGACAAATAGCTCTTGATAGCGTCGAAAGCGGTCTGGCACTCTTCAGTCCACTTAGTCGGGGCATCTTTATTCAACAATTTGAAAATAGGCTCACACACCACTATAGATTGTGCTATAAACCGACTGATATAGTTTATCCTCCCCAAGAAACTCATCACCTCTTTTCTTGTTTTCGGCGGAGGTAACTCTTGAATCGCTTTGATCTTGGAAGGGTCGAGCTCAATACCTCTTCTGCTGACTATAAACCCCAACAACTTCCCAGCTAGGACTCCAAAAGCCAATTTGGCGGGATTTAGTTTCAAGTTGTACCGACGCAAACGTTCAAAGAATTTTTTCAGGTGTGTCAAATGACCCGAACTCTCGCGGGATTTGATTATGACGTCATCCACGTACACTTCAATTTCCTTGTGAATCATGTCATGAAAGATAGTCGTCATGGCTCTCATGTAAGTGGCACCGGCGTTCTTGAGGCCGAATGGCATGACCATGTAGTGATATGCCCCCCAAGGTGTGATGAATAATGTTTTTTCCACGTCTTCTTCATCCATCAAAATCTGGTGATACCCTGCGTCGTAACAATCCACAAATGACTGCATCTCATGTTTGGCGCAGTTGTCAATTAGGATGTGGATATTAGGCAACAGAAAATTATCCTTTGGACTAGCCTTGTTGAGATCTCTGTAATCAACACAAATCCTGATTTTTCCGTCTTTCTTGGTGACCAGGATGACATTGGCCAACCATGTTGGGTATTGAGTCACTTCCACCAATCGAGACTCTATCTGCTTGGTGATTTCCTCCTTAATCTTCAAACTCAATTCAGGCTTGAACTTCCGCGTCTTTTGCTTCACCGGTTCGAACCCTGGGTTGATGGGTAGCTTATGAGATACGACATCAGTACTCAACCCCTGCATGTCATCGACTTCCAAACGAACACATCACTGTATTCGGCAAGCAGATGAACCAGTCTCTCCTTCTGAGTTTCATTCAGGCGAGTGCTGATCTTAACCTCTTTGACACTCTCTGCATCTCCCAAATTCACCGTTTCTGTCTCCTCCAGATTCGGTTTATGTTGATTCTTGAATTGTCGAAATTCTTCTGCCACATAATTCGGTTTCCCACTTTCTTTGTCGTAGTCGTCAACCTCGTCGTCATTTACCTCATTTTGCTCATTTAGCTCATGACATGACATGACATTGGCAGGTTTATAACTTACGCTATTGAAATCATAAACAGACAAAATTAGGAAAGTAAAATATAACCAGCAATTAAATAAACAAAGTCAAAATAAGGAGGCTTTCATTTAAATCAAACAAAATGCGAACTTGGGTCATGGCACAGGGCCATGTCGCTTTTCAAACATCACAAAAAAATTCAAAATCAAGAATAATGTAGAAATGATGGGTCTCGGGCCTCTTCCGGACGACCACCAATTTTACTATGCATAAAATAATTCCTTTCTACCCAAGAGTCCGGGACATCAGGATTGGCGTGGAAGTCCAATTCTGCAGCATATCCCCTGGTTCCGCATCGCGAATGCCAGCTGGGTTGACCTCCTCCTCGATAACGACGTTAATCTCCTTGAACAGGTCACAGATTCCTTCCCCATTATCTTCAGGCTCGGCATGCTCCCGGACTGGAAAGGATTGATAGAGATGTGGGATTGGCTTAGTCAACCCTTGATCCTTTTTCCTCTTCATCTTCACATCATCATCTGTGGGGATGTACCCCAAACCATACTTTGATCCTTGATCAAAGACTAGAACTGGCTCGATGATCCCTTGGGCATTCCTTCCTAGTTCGGAACCTGTTTTGAATCTGCTCTGCAGCATTACCGTGGCAATCATTCTGTACACGGCCGGCATGGGAGTCTTCGGGGCCAAGCTCTCATTGGTGGCATTTACCAACTCCACCGTGTAGAAATCCGAACTTTATGGCGTTTAGTCCAAGATCGGCACCTGCTTACCTGAACGACTCCTTTCCCCGTGAATAACTAGTTCTTCATTTTTCCATAGTAATTTCATCATTTGGTGGAGAGTGGAGGGGACGGCTCCAGCCGTGTGAATGAATGGCCTTCCCGAAATGAGGTTATAGCTGGTGTCGATATCCAACACCTGGAACTTTGCCTCGAACTCTGCGGGTCCCATTTGAATGGTCAGGTTCACAGCTCCCAACGTGTCTCTCTGCACACCGTTGAATGCTCTCACATTGACCTGGTTTTGCTCCAACTTTTCGAGGTCAAACCTCAGCTGCTTCAATGTGTACGGGGGCATATGTTCAAACCAGATCCGTCGTCTACCTGAACACGGTTGATGACCTTTCTGCGACATACCACAGTAATGTGTAGGGCTTTGTTATGGGACCTCCCTTCGGCCGGCAATTCATCATCGCAGAAACTGATGCGGTGTCCCCGAATGACCTGGTGAATCATAGCAGCTACATTGTCGCTGCTCGTACCCGAGGGCACATATGTGTCATCCAGGGCTTTCATCAAAGCCTGTCTGTGGGACCAGGAGCTCATCACCAGGGCCCACACAGAAATTTGGGGTGGAGTCTTCTCCAAGTGTTTGACAATGGAGTAATCTTTAGGCTGCATTCTCCTCCAAAACTCCTCAGCTTCTGCTTCGTTGATTGGTCTCTTGGAATGATCTTTCTTTTGTCCTCCGAGAGCAAGCTCGTCAGGAGTGTAACATCTGCTAGATCTAGTCATGCCTTGAGCCACGGTCGTTTCTATAACAAACTTGGGCTTGGCGAGAGTCTTTGCGGGCACCAAGGCAAAAACCTTTGCAGGTGTCAGAATGACAAACTCTCTCTTTTCCCTAACGCTCAAAGAAGCGACAGTCTTTTCCAAGTCTTCCTGAATAACAGGAGTAATTCTCTTGGCTTCACGCTCATCTTCGTCAGTTTCTATCATGTTGATGTTCCCACCCCCATGATTTGGCAATGGGTTCATGTTGACATTTGGCGCCGCAGGCTGAAGGGAGACCACTTCCTGGTCAATCAAGTCCTGGATCTTGTGCTTGATATTGATACAGTCTTCTGTATCATGTCCAACAGTGTTGGAATGATAAGCACATCTCTGCTCCGGTCTGTAGAATCTAGAATTGACATCCACGGGCTTGGGCCCCACAGGGTGGATGTATCCGGCCGCGGATAATCTTTTGAACAATTTAGTTCTGCTTTCAGCCAACGCGGTGAAGCTTCTGGAGGGCTTCTTCTCAAACCTGGGGCGAGGGGGATCATACCCGCCCTGCTGAGGGGGAGGGACTTGTTGATAACTGCTGGCGTTTGGTCGTGGAGCTTGGGTTCTGGGGTAGGGCTTTGTTTGGTAGTTTGGCATTGGGGCTTGGTAATTTGGATGGGGGCTTTGATATGCTGGGGTTTGTATTTGATATGCAGGGGAAGGAGCTCGATAACTTGGTTGTACATTAGCGTAGCTGGGAGCGACATTATGATAAGGGGGAGGGACTTGATAAGCTTGGGGGTAATTTGGATATACGGAGGGAAAATTTTGGGGAATTTGGGGCGGATTTTGATACGACAAAATATGGGCATCTGGATAAGGGGGGCAGCATTGTAGTGGCTGGAATGATTTGATTGTGGATGGTAGGCTTGATGAGGCTTTGATGGAGGGTTGAAGCGGCCTTGGGGACGTGGTAAGTTTCTGTGGCCTTTCTTCCCTCGTGTGAGATAGCGTTAATCTCCTCTGTAGAGCGCCCAAGCGCTTTTTAGGCCAGCTCAGTTCTCTTATCCATCGGTCCAATGCACTGGGCTCATCTCATGGAGGGAAAAGCCAAAATGTAGTTGTCTTGCACTTTTCTTCCTTACCAGTCCGGAAGACCTAGGCGATGCAGACACTCGGGCTATCTTCCCCGACTTCAGGCCATCTTCGATAGTCTCACCCACTTTGACTATCTCGGCGAACTTGGCGCTGATTAATAAGATGACTCTGTCATAATACTCGGGCTCCTGCACCCGTATACACACCTCTACAATCTCCTTCTCCATCATCGGAGGCCTCACCCTCGCTGCCTCCTTCCTCCATCTGTACGCGAATTCTCGATAGCTTTCTGTGGGATTCTACTTCATCTTTTCCAATGAGTACCGATCAGGGACTATCTCGACATTGTATGCGAATCTGTCAATGAAATCCTTAGCCAGTGCGCTCCAACTGGGCCATTGTCGAGTCTCGTGCGACGTGAACCATTCCAGGGCCTCACCGCACAGGCTCCGGCTGAACAACCTCATCAGCAACGCTTTATCTTTGCCAACTCCCACGAGTTGGTCACAGTACGCTCTTAGGTGTGCCATGGGGTTGCCCACCCCTCCGAAGGTATCAAACTTCGGGATCTTGAACCCTTCAGGCAAGTTCAAGTCTGGGTGGATGCATAGTTCTGCGTAGCTTAATCCGGCGACGTCTGGAGTGCATTGCAATTCTTTCATTGCTCTTTTGATCTCCTCCTTTATGTCTGCCTTCGCTTCTTCCCTCGCCCTCCACTCTCTTTCTTGCTCCTCGTAATGGTCCAACTCGGAGCCGTGCACCTCATGCTCGGCCGGGACAGGGACTTGAAAAGTGGTTCTTTTGGGGAGCGGTTGAGCTATGGAAGGGCTCGGGATGTTCTGTGCGGTTTGATAGTTTTGCGGATAATTTTGGGGATTGGTATTTTGGGTTAAGTGAGGATGCGGTGTTTGGGAATTGAAGGCGGTGGGGATTTGGGTTTGATTTTGGGGTAGTGGGGCTATTTGAGTGTTGTGGGGGTGTGGTGGTATTTGTGGAGGATTGTTTGGGAGTGGTGAGGGAGTTTGATAGGAGACCAACGCGTATTGGGGGTTTTGGGTTGTCATATCTACCCCAGACGGGTTGTGCATGGGTGTCGATGGACGGTGCTGAGTAGGATCCGAGTTGGACGGGGGGAAGTATGTAGGAGGTCTTGTGTCGAGAAAGTTGGGGCCAAACCCGGGCGGAGGAGTGTCTTGCCTCCATTGCATCTCTACCCTCATGTCAGCTATTTGCTGCATCAGCTGCACAATAAGTTCATTCTGCTCTGCCACGGTGGGCTGAGCCACCACGACATCTGTGAGGCTGACTTGTTCATTGTTGTCTCCCATGTCTGTATTTGTGTTTGGTCCGGGGAAGGAATCTGCGGGACCTTTTGATCTGGTGAAATAGGGGTGATCTGCCAGCTTTATCGACACAGATCAGTAAAAGGTACCTGAGAGGTTAAAAAACTCAAAGGCAAATTTGTTAGTGCATATCCGGAGTACAAAATGCATAATATCGCACAGAAAAACAAATAAACACACAAGTCGCTTTGTTTGAGGATATCTTAACCCACGAATGAGGACGAAAATATATTTTGAACAATGGGAATTTGTTTCTTTTGACGTCATCTTGGGAAGACCGAATCACGTTGAGCTATGGTCTTCTTGCAGCTGCTTTTCGATGTATGTTGATCTTATCTTCGTATCTCCAAAACACGGAGGAGAATGAAAATTTTCAGTGATAGGGGCCGGGCCGAAAAAGGCTGCCTACGTATCTCACAAGGAGAATTCAGGCCCAACGTAGTTCGAGTCTTAGGGTGAAATCTCTTCATTCACTCTCTCATTGTGATTACAAGGGAATTGAAAAACAATATTGAAATTCCTAGAAGACAACATTTTGGCAATTTCTCGTCTTGTGGCTGCGTCATTCCTTTCCTCTCAAACAGTCGGAAATGGAGGCTTGTAGACGATTTCCTCCTCATCGTCCTCCTCAATTGATTCTTGGTCAGGACCACTGTTGTCTGCTCCCTATTCACAGGCGGGATACTTTCCACCTTTTAAGTTGCTATGGGTCACCAATTCCTCGTTGAGTGCCGCACTTCTGGCAAATAACACGGCAGTCTCAATATCCATCTTCGCCTCTCTCGCCTTTCCTTCGTGTATCTCCAAATGAAGCAAATTTAACCTTTTTCTTAGGCTTTCGGTTTCCATCTCAACCTCCTTCTTTCTTTTTATCTGCGACGCCAGATCTTCATCCAAGGTCGTGACCGCAGCTTTGTAGATCGTCGTGGTCATGTCTACTTTAAGTTCTTCCTCCTTAATCTTCTGAATCTCTCGAGTGATTCGCTCGATCTTTCTTCGTAATTCCTTCTCAGTGAGTTCCGTCTGGATGTTCTTGCCTCTGTCCATGGTGGTGATTCACCTTTCCTGAGACGATATAGCGGTATTTAGGATTTGTGGTGGGAGATGGATTTTGCGTGAGAAACTTGAGACTCGGGAATTTTGGTCGGACATTTGTAATAGTGGCTTCTGTATACTCTTTGTGATTTTGGCTAGGAGTGGGTTTACGATATCCTCATTCAAAGCAACGTAACACATAAGCATTTAAATACACATAGATAACGTGTCCTAATCATGCATGGGGACCCTTTTTGTGCCAAGGGTAGGCCTAGCGCATTCGAATGATGTACGTGTGAGTTTAAACCAAAATAATGATTCCCCCTAAAATAATATTTAACAATGAGTTAAATGTTCGAAAAGGGAAATAGACAAACCCGCGCAGGGGCTATTTAGAAGGTGCGATAATATCAGGCCCACGTAGGGGCTAAAGTAATGCAAATACAACAAAGAAAAACCCGCGCAGGGGCGATGTCCACTATGCTGCTCCGGATGGTCCCGCGCCGTCGTCGTGTTTTTGGATTTTGTGCTGTTGGAACATGTACCTCAGCATCAACAAAAACCCCTAACCCAGACGACCTTTGTCTTCCAGACTCTTGTATCGCATCCTCTCGATTTTCTGCTGGATCCAGCTGTCGAACTCGTCATACCCTTGCTTCAGTCTCTCGATCTCTCGAGTTTCCCTCTCGAGTGCGTCTTGATTCTCTACGAATTTGGCATAGACCTCATTATCCTCCTCCTTTAACTCTCGCAATTCGGCCACTGCTTTGGCCTCCTTGTCTGTCAGACTGCGAAAGCTACGAGGGATTTGAAAGGAGATATTTTGTATATCTCTTTTCAACCATGCTTTGTAACCTTCATCGTATCCAGCATTGAATCGGTCAGGAGCGATAATGTATTTACCCATACGCTTGGCGTTCTTCCATTCTCTGAGCATCTCTGTAGTGTCGTCCACCCTGTCGTCCCCAATGTCATACACATAAGCGCCATAATACGCTTCTCTAGGCACAGTCTGCTTTCTTCCGAACTGTCACAAGACTCGGAATGGCGCGTAAGGGCGAATTCCTTGAATGTCGGGTAGAAGGAGCACGACACATCTACGACCCTCCACGACAACTTCCTTGGATATGAAGCGGTTGAGCATCCATTGGAGGTCCTCTTCTCTCAACTCGGAGAAAATTTGGGCCCATCTCCCTCTCGTTCTCCGATTGTTCAGGTTGGCCCAGTATAGTAAGTCATTCAGGTCTTTGAGAGTGTTCTTGTTGTCGAGAGTGTGCAGTTATCAAGTTCCAACACCCTTCGCCAAGTGGCTGACAATCCACCCTAGGAGGAGCAAATTACACCCTTGAAAGTATCGATGTCCCTCTTTGCACTTGCCCAAAGCGCGATATATGTCCGATAATATGACTGGAGATACGGAGTAATACTTTGTCGTTCCTTGGTTTTCGTAACCCTTGAACAATGTATGGACGAGCGTTATGACCCTGGTATTGATACTCAGGCTCGGGCCGTGCGGGAAGACCATTGTTCCCAATAAGACTACCAAACGCCAACGGGCGGAGCTCGTTCCACTCCCTGTAGGAAATCTTAAACTCCCAGTTATACGCGGCATAGAAACTCGCATGTCCAAATCTGACGTACAGGTCCCTCAACATTACGTGGGAGTCTTGACACCAATAGGTGAAATCCTTTCTTAGCCCTAACCAATCCGAGATGTTCTCAATGGAAGGTTTGTTGGGGATAAATCCTGTTTTGGGGCTCTTCTTTCTAGACCCGTGCCCACAGTGTCTATGCAATCCCTTATTTCTTCTAATGCAGGGGTGATTTCGACCGTTCCGAAATGGAAGACCATTCTTTGGCTGTCCCAGTAACCCGTAAGTACCTCGATCAACTCTCGCCAACCGTCCATGTTGATTAACTCGGTCAAGGCCCCTACATATTTGTTGAGAGTTCGCTTATGATCTCCGTCTAAGTCGTTGTGCCACATAGTAAGTTGGGGTGGCGCAGAGATGACCATGTTGAATTTCGGGAAGCGGTCCATATCTGCAAAACAGAAACCCGTTAGACTTTTCCCTACCCCCAAGTTGGTTTTTCACACATACATTTCGAATGTCAGATAATATGGTGCGTCGTGAGGTCGAAGACCTTAGACGCGATTTTGGTGGTTTTCTACTAAAATGGACTTAATACGCCTTGGGTATTAAGTCATCCTAGGCTGATGCCTAATTTTGGTTTTGGTTTCGCTCTATCTAAGGCTTTTCTAGAGTTGTTTTCAAATAGACGGTTACCCGAGTCAGACAAATATCGGGGTGGAGCTATCGAACAACGCCGGATGACCGCATTCCGACTATTTGTTCGATACTCCCAAATGATTTCTTGGGTATATCTGAGAGAAGTCGTGGTAAGCCGCGTAACTTCGGTTTTCCTAATGCAAACTATTTGCCGTTTGGCGGAAGTTATGCCATGAAATGCAATTTTCAAAAACTAAAGTGTTTAAACAATTAAACAAATATTTCAAATAGTCAAATAGGTTAGTCTTAGGGTTAGAATCCTCCAAATACTACCCAGCGGAGTCGCCATTTCTGTTTTATCAAAAAATTGATTTCGAAAAGAGTTCGTTTTATTTTTGGGTATTTTCAACTTTTAGGGGTCGCCACTTAATTTTTTTAAGAAAAATCAAGAAAACTTATTTCCAAAACTACTTAAACAGAAAAAATTGTTTTGAAAATATTTTAGAGGGTTCGGGATTCCTATTAGTATCTTAGGAAGGTGTTTAAGGCACCTATGACACTCCGTTAAATACGGTTTTCCGGCGATTAACTTATTTGACTATTTTATTAACTTTTGCAATTTTGAAGTTGAACTTGTTAAAATTTTTTTTTACTTAGGCAAACTTTGCATAATTTTGAAATATTTATCTTTTGAGATTCCGTCTTAGTTAAACTTTTAAAACCTTAACTCTCTAAGCAGACTTGCGAATTTGAAATTTATTGTTTTTAAGATTCAGTTTTAACTTTTTAAATTCGATAAAATGAAAGGTGTTTGGCGGGGTTTGGAGTAATTCTAATCCTAAAACTAACGAAATTCAAAACGAACAAGTAGTAAAATGAGATAAGGAGAGAGAGGGAGAGAAAGAGAGAGAGAGAGAGATTTTGGGTCCAAACTCGATCTCTGTTCGCCTTGACCAAGTTTTGGACCCACCTGTTTTCGGATTTTTAACCCGTTTTCTTTCGTACCTGTCCTAGTCTAAGCATACATAAATAAAATACGAGAAATAAAAGACGACGAGGGCTTATGCCCTTTACAAACAAATACAAAATAAAAAATAAAATGCAAGAAGAATCTCCTAGTCCATCGTCTTCAATTTCCAATGACACTTGTCTTCTGCGTCTGCTCATTTTGACGGATTGACTTGATAAAAATTCCGAGTCTTCATGACTCTCCAGAAATGTGAGGAGGAGAGTGGAGTCCCAAAGTGGACTCGCGAGGAATTTTCACGTGCAAAAAAAAAGAAGAAGAAATTTTAGCACAGAATCTACTTGAAGTAAGAAACAAGATGGATAGAACACTTGATTTCATCTTAGACAAAACACATTTCCGAAGAACAATGTTCCAAAGAATACCAATTCACACCAAATAGCAGGTCGGTTGAACACTTTATCCATTTATATGCATGATACAGTGAATTTGCAGCCAATGGAAGTCGAAATCCTCCATGGAAAAGGATTTCAAGCTTCGTGACTGAATAATTTGAGGTTCATGAAGTATGTATCATAATTCTTCCCTTACTTAGTCACTCAGCCATCCAGTCATAAATAATCAGGAATTGTGGAAAAGGAAGACCTACGCAAAAGTTTCTAAATATAAAGAGAAACAAAGAAACAAAAAACAGAGGTATACTAGAGGTCTTCACAGCCAAGGATTCTAAATGGCAGAGCCAAAGCAATCAATATTTTCGAACTGTGGAGAAAAATGAACCCAACTATGCATGTTCGTTTTCGATTGTTTTTCAGATTCTTGACCATAACGAAATAGAAGACCAGCAAGGTGATGAACAGCACCACGTTATCGAGCTATGGGTCTTCAGAGACGCAACAAAATAGGACCAATACGATAAAATATATGACAGGGGTACCGTGATGAAACAAGAAAACAGGTAGCAACACAAACAAACAAATGTAAAGAAACGCCATGAAATGCGACATGATTTGAATGAAAACGAAGCCAACAAATGTAATCTTCCATATTCAACTGCGAACGAAACAAGTATTCGACACTCAAACATGCCGACACATTTTTTTATTCCAAAACAAACGGGAGGCATCCTAATTCCTAATTAATCGACAACCAACATATTCGTTCAAAACGACTAGCTAGAAAACAGTTGTGTTGTATACACAATTTAAACACACCACAAATTACAGCAAGCATACCCAGCAACGTCAGTCCCAATAGATAGGACTTGAACAAGGAAGAAGAGCCAAAACGAGAACAATTTCAGGGAGTAGGGAGCAAAGGGAGAAACCTAGACTGCCTATTAACGACATTTTGGACAAGGTCTATATAAAATTTTACATCTCCGCCCCCCCCCCAAACTGAAACGCATCGACTCGAAACTCACAGTGAATGCTAACAATGAACTTCAGAGGAGAAGCAAGAAACGACGATAAACCTCTGAAGACATATACCTTCATACCAGAATGCTATCAAATGAACGGCGAGTAACAGCCGGCTCAGCATAGGTACGAAAGGAGGAAAGCAAAGCTTGAAGAAACAAGCGAAAACATGAATACGCACAACTCAACACAACAACAAAGAAATAAGCGGAACACTTGCTAGAAACATACTAGGACAGGCCATATATTCAATTATTCGAATGTTCCAACACGCTTGAAACACAAAAACAAAAACGAAAGCAGCGGACTAGCATACTACATGAGCAACATCACAACCAGCAGTAGACACACACTGAAGCAACTGAATAAATATACTTAAACCAAGAACAAACGCCAAACTTCCATATAAGAAGAAGCAACAAATTTCAGAAAAAGTTAATCAAAACTTCTTCAACAGCCACGACATAAAATGAACCAGAACAAACCCAACAAAGCAATGAGCGATAGAGAGGACCACTTCGATATGAAAGAAGACGAGAAGATAGTATGGAGTGGAGGGGTTACCTCTTCGAAAGCAGCGAACGGGAGACGACGAGTAGGAATGAGAGCTTTCCACGATGAGGTAAGCGCCAATGACTATCCACAATCGAAGACAAGATGAACACCAGCGACAACGGACCGGACTGCTAGTCGGATGTTCTTGAATATAAGAATCGCCTATATTCGATACGTGTCCTTGTCTTCGACAAAGATTTCCAAAGAGAAACGGGAAAGAGCCGGAATATTTTAACAATTTTTCTCAACAAAAATCCTCCCAAAAAATGTCCAACCCCCTTTCTGACGAAGAAAAGGGGTTTTTATAGAGGAGAACGGAATTAGGGTTTCGGATTTTGGGCGGGATCGACGATGGCCCATTTCGAAATTTGAAATCTCAAACATTATCCAACAGAAACGGATATTCCTCGATTCCTGGCTCTTTGATCGGCTCTGAGGCGATGTGGAGGGTCGAGATTAAACTCTCGTCCTTGGCAAACGACGCGGCACAATCCTACGTCGCCAAGGACGAGCTCGTGTCGCCTAGCATGCTGCAGGGTTGTACGACGAGGATAGGGTCGCAGCACTATTGCAAGGCTGTTGTGGTACTCTGCTCACGCGCAAATGGAGAGAGAAGGAGAGAGGGAGAGGGCGTGAAGGAGACGCGGGGCGTGAGGAGACGCGGGGGATGATTTCCATTTCGGGTGTATTTGGCTTTTCTGCATTTCTGGGGAGCTTCTGTTCTTTTCTGGAAACGTTGGGGGAAGAAGGAAGGGGGAGGCGGGTTTGGATTGGGGCTGGGTCGAATGGGTTGGGTCGGGGGTTAACTTGGGCTGGGAGAGGGTTTTTTTAAGTGAAGGTGGGCTTGGGGTTGAAATGGGTCGGACGGAGGGGGGGTAATTGGTGTGGGCTGGATTAGGAATTAATCTAGTGGGCTCGGATGAGGGATTTGGGCCTGGGAAAATAGGTTGGGCTGGAGAAAGGGAAGAGGAGGGAAAACGGGTGGGCCTGGGAGGTAGGAGAGTGGGCTAGGCAAATTTTTTAAAGGAATGGGCTGGGAATTTAACAAGTTAAAGCAGTGCTTTGGTTTAATTTAGAAGATATCCAATTAAAATGATGAATTTTGCATTAATCAATTAACGAGCCCCTTTTATTTAATAAAATCACTATTAAAGTCGTAAAAAGTGATTCAAAAGTATAATTATAATTAAAATTAAACTACTTTAATAAAACATTTAAAAGCATATTTTGATGGTTTTTGAATAATCATAAGATATACAAACTATATACATAATTATGTAATATATATATATATATATATATATATATATATATATATATATATATAAATCATGACGAAAGGCATTCGAAGTAACATGACATTCATGTATCATATTATTATATTCGTAAAATTTGTAAAACTAATTAATTAAAAAATATTTGGAAAATTTAGGAAGCTCGATAATTAATTTATACTGACGCGGGTCAAAATTGGGTGTCAACAACACCCTCCGCAAGGGCAGTCGCCCCATGGTCAAATATCTGGACGAAGCAGCCTCGATTAACTCTGATCTTGATGCCCTCAATGAAGTTGTTCCCGAACGAGATGTCATCAATGTTGTTGTTCGGGGCCTGCCTGCCAAATTTTCTTCTCTAAAACAAAACATCCGCTATCATGATGGCCCACTCACACTCAATCAAATATCGGGCTGGTTGAATACAGAAGAATTAAATCTTGCCATGGAATCCAAATTGGCCCTCGCTGACTCGACAGCTCAGGCAACTCACACTGCCCTTTACGCCACTGGAAAGCGTGGTGTCGGAAGTCCAAGCAGACACGGTGCACACCGCGGCGGAGGCAGAGGACGGCAGCAGTCACTCGGCCAAAGCAGCAATTCTAGCTGCAGAAAACCTGACTAGGATAGTAGACGCGGTGGCGGCAATTTTTCATCAAGTCGCGACCTTCCTGTGTGTCAAATCTGTGACAAGCGTGGCCACGCTGCTCATGTATGTTAGTATCGCTACGACAAGCAGTCTGTTTCTGCCCCAACCGGCGGAACTCGTGCGATGCATGCATCTACAAGCAACTCTTCAAGTGATTGGTATCTGGATATTGGTGCAAATTCTCACGTGATGCCTGATTACTCTCAACTCCATAATCCAACTTCCTATTCTGGCGCCGACACAATCACTGTAGGTAACGACCAATCTTTACCTATCTCCAATACAGGTTTTGGCTATGTTTACACCCCCACAAGTACTTTCTCATTGTCCACGCTACATCATGTCCCATTCCTAACATCCAATCTTCTGTCTGTCTATCTGTTTACCAAAGAAAATAACTGCACTCTTCTTTTCAATGCCTATAATTTCAGATAGTGGACAATTTAACCAAACAGATCCGGTACAAGGGCCGCTGTGAGCAAGGTCTATACACTCTTCCTTCCAAGCTATCTACGTCAATCTCATCTTCATCAGTTGCTCATCAAGCCATTCGTTCCTCTACCTGGCACCGCAGACTTGGCCATCCATGTGCCGAAGTTACTAAGTCCATTTTGTCTGTCTTAGGTTTTTCGTTTTCCACTAAGGATCATTGTGAGTCATGATATGTAGCCAAATCGAGATGTTTACCATTTATCTTATCTAACACTGAGGCCACAACGCCATTTGAATTAATACATTCTGATGTTTGGGGTCCAACCTCCATCTCTTCCTTTAAAGGTTTTCGTTACTATATATGTTTTGTTGATGATTATAGTAAATTTACATGGCTTTATCCCTTAAAACGCAAATCTGAAGCATATTCGGTTTTTTAAAATTTTAAACGCATGGTCAAAAAACAATTCAATTCCAACATCAAAATCTTTCGTAGTGACAATGGCAAAGAATTTTTAAACAATGCCTTTGGATCTTCTCTCCAATCTCTTGGTATTATTCATCACACATCTTGCCCATATACTCCTGAACAAAATGGTGTTGCCGAACGCAAACACCGTTACCTCATTGAAACTATTGTCACCCTCCTTCATGAGTCTCATCTCCCTGCATCCTTCTAGGTAGAGGCGTTGTGCACTGCCAACTATCTCATCAACCGCATGCCCACACCCTCCCTCTCTAACACATCTCCTTATGAATGTCTCTACACACACCGTCTGGTTTACACTCACATTCGCACCTTCGGTTGTCTTGCCTACCCTTGGCTACGTCCTCACACTCAACACAAACTTCAACTCTGGTCTACACCATGTGTCTTTCTAGGCTACCACCCCACCATAAAAGGATACAAATGTTTTGAACCCATCTCTCAAAAAACATATGTCTCTCGTCATGTTCGTTTTATCGAGGATGAATTTCCCTATCCCCGGTTGAGTTCCGTCACAACCACGTCCAATTCCGACTCTCTCGTCCAAAATGGATCACCCAGCACCCACAATCCACCTATCCCACCAAGCTTCAATCCTCCTCACCAAGAACCTCCACCAGCCGAAACAACACCCCCTCCACCCCCACCCCCACCACCTTTACATCCCATGCAAACTCGTTCCAAATCTAGCATTTTCAAGCCCAAAGCCTACACCACTACTTTACCTGCTCTCTCTCCCTCTGAACCTATTACCTACAAACTAGCCTCTAGCAATCCCCTTTGGTGTCAGGCTATGGACGATGTATACAGGTCTCTTATTAATCAACGTACTTGGGAATTGGTGCCAGCACCCCGACATCGAAAACCAATTGGTTGCAAGTGGGTGTACCGCATCAAACGTAATGCTGATGGATCCATATCTCGTTACAAAGCTCGCCTAGTTGCGTAGGGTTATTATCAAAAGTATGGCATTGCTATAAGGAGACTTTCAGCCCAGTCATCAAGCAGCAGACTATCCGTCTAGTCTTGTCTCTCACTCTTCATAATGACTGGACCCTACACCAGCTAGATGTTAGCAATGCCTTTCTACATGGCACTCTGGAGGAGGACATTTATATGGATCAACCACCCAGCTATGTTGATTCCCGCCACCCACATCTTATATGCAAGCTCAAAAAGTCTCTCTATGGTCTTAAAGAGGCCCCCCGTGCTTGGTATAATCGTTTCTCTTCCTTTCTGCAGGATATGGGCTTTCGCACGTGCACTCATGACACAAGTCTATTCACTCTACGGCATCCTCGTGGCCTAGTTATAATTCTTCTCTATGTTGATGATATTGTGATTACCGGCAGCTCATCTGATCTTATCTCCATTATCACGAAGGGCATGCATCAAAATTTTTAGCTGAAAGATCTTGGCCCTCTACATTACTTCCTTGGCATTGAAGTACTCCATACCTCCTCTAATCTCCTACTTCATCAGTCAAAATACACAGAGGAGCTTCTCACTCGGGCAAGGATGGCTGAATCTAAAACTGCACCTATTCCCATGGTTGTCCGTCAACCATCCACCTCAGACAACCGTCTATTCGACAATCCGACCCTCTATCGAAGCATCATGGGTGGCCTTTACTATCTAGCTGTTACTCGTCCAGACATCCAACATGCGGTTAATCGTGTCTCTCAATCCATGCATGCTCCAACTGAACAAAACTTTCAGGCATTAAAAAAGATTCTTTGTTATCTAAAGGGTAGCTCACGTCGTGGACTTCTTTTCCAAAAAGAAAATTTGGAGCTCTCCATCTACTCCGACTCAGACTGGGCAAACGACAAGGATGATCGTCGCTCCACCACCGGGTACCTACTGTTTCTTGGACAAAATTTAATCTCTTGGTGCACCAAAAAGCAAACGCGGGTATCTCGTTCTTCCACCGAAGCTGAATACCGAGCTATGGCGGCTGGAGTTGCCGAAGCTATGTGGCTTCATCATATTACAGATGCTCTTGGCCTTCCTCCTTTTCGGCCAAAGATTTACTGTGACAACGAGTCCACCATTTGCGTTACAAAAAATCAGTCCTTCACGATCGTATGAAGCGTGTTGGTTCTGATTGCCACTTTGTTCGTCAACAAGTCATGGTTGGTACTATGAGCACACATCATGTCACGACCCAAATCGGGTCGCGACTGGCACCCACACTTACCCTCCTATGTGAGCGAACCAACCAATCTAAACCTTAACATTTCAATATAATATCAACAGAAAGTAATGCGGAAGACTTAAACTCATTAATAAAAACCAATTCAATAACTTCTAAAAACTCAACAACTATTATTATTATCCCCAAAATCTGGAAGTCATCATCACAAGAACATCTATGATCAAATTACTAAACTAAGAGTATTCTAAGAAGCTAAAACAAGTAAAAGCTAGTCCATGCCGGAACTTCAAGGCATCAAGACATGAAGAAGAAGATCCAGTCCAAGCTAGAAGCATTAGCCCACCCTGAAATCCGGTGTAATTGAAGACTGGCTAGAGTTGCGGTTGAGTTGAAGACGACGGCACGTTTGCTGCACTCCATAAATATCAAAGAAGAAAACATAAAAGTAGGGGGTCAGTACAAACACAAGTACTGAGTAGGTATCATCGGCCAACTCAAAATAGAAAACAGTAAATATCAGATAACATCATAAAATCAACTAATATCCTTAACATGCAGCATTTACAATTACCATAACCCTTGGTTACAACACCAAGCACATCAATGAGGATTCACGCCTCCTCATCATACTCATTTGGGAATTAGGTTCATTAGATTGAGTATATTAGCATCTTTCAAGATTCATTATCTTTATTCCTCTCGTGTTGGACGTGACACTCCGCTCCTCATATACTATCCTGGTGTCGGAACGTGACACTCCGATCCTCATTATATCCTGGTGTCGGAACGTGACACCCAATCCATATTCTATCCTAGTACCGAAACGTGGCACCCGATCCATATACTATCCTGGTGTCGGAATGTGACACTCCGATCCTCATTCTATCCTGGTGTCGGAACGTGACACCCGATCCATATTCTATCCTGGTACCGGAACGTGGCACCCGATCCCCTAATCTTACTACTTTCGTTCATCAAGCTTTCTTTTACACTAAGGCATCATCATTAACATAGTAGATTAGGGTTTCTCAAGATTTAGGATTCAATAGCTTCATCATGCTTATTTTATCACAATTACATAATCACATTCATGCAAGCATACAATTAAGCATATAGAAGGGTTTACAATACTACCCATACATATCATTCGCTATTAAGAGTTTACTACATATAGTATAAAAACCATAACCTACCTCCACCGAAGAATTGCGATCAAGCAAGCTAATCCTCAAGATCTTGGCTTTCCTCTTTGTTTCTCTCTCTCGATCGTTTCTCCCTCTCTTTCTGTTCTTTTCTTTTTCTTATTCAAACCCTCTTTCTTTTACTCTAATTAGCATATAATTAAGTATAAAAGATGGTGAATTAACCCATTAATTAATTCAAGGTTATCTCTTTTAACCCTCAAGTAGTTAAATTATTAACATTAACCCACTAAATTTATAATTAAAGCAGGAATAGTCAAAAACGTCCCTCAAAATATTAAAGAAATCCAACTCCGCCTGGGATTACGCAGCCTGTGATGGCCCGTCGCGCCTGCAACGGTCTGTCCTGCTGCTCCGTCACAGAATTCAGAGACTCAATTTCTCTGAAGAGTCTGTGACGGTCCGTCACACCTGTGACGGTCCATCCTGCCATTCCGTTACGAAGTTCAGAGAGTCAATTTCAGTGCCCATTTTTCAGAATTCTAAGTATTTTGGAATGAGACCCCCTCGACGGTCCGTCGTGCCCATGACGGTCCATCGTGGGGTCCGTTGTTTCTGTTAGTTTTTCCAGAATCAAAGTCTGCTGCTCAAAACGACTAAACATGTCGTTACAATAGATACCAATTTACCCATCGTTCGTCCTGGAACGATCATAAGAAGAAAAACAAGGGCGAAAAGAAGTACCTGAATCTGTAAACAGCTGTGGGTATCTTTCTTGCATATCAGCCTCTTTCTCCCAAGTGGCTTCTTCAACAGGTCGATTCTTCCATTGAACTTTGATGGATGCAATCTCCCTTGACCTCAGCTTACGAACTTCTCTATCCAAAATGGCAACAGGCTCCTCCTCATAAAACAAATTTTCATTAAGCAGAACTGAATCCCAACGGATAATGTAGTTTCCATCCCCGTGGTATCTTTTCAACATAGACACATGAAACACCGGATGTACTCCGGATAGCCCAGGAGGCAAGGCTAACTCATAAGTAACCTCCCCTATGCGCTTCAGAACCTCGAAGGGACCAATATACCTCGGACTAAGCTTACCTCGCTTACCAAACCGCATCACCCCTTTCATGGGTGAAACCTTCAGCAAGACTTGCTCACCCTCCGTAAACTCCAAGTCTCTAACCTTGCGATCTACATATTCCTTTTGCCTACTTTGCACTGCTAAAAGCTTTTCTTGAATAGATTTCACTATCTCCAATGAATCCCTCAAAAGGTCAGTACCCCAAGGTCTAACCTCAAATGCATCAAACCACCCAATGGGAGACCTACATCTTCTCCCATATAGTGACTCAAATGGGGCCATATCAATGCTTGAGTGATAGCTATTGTTGTTGGAGAACTCTGCTAAGGGTAAGAAGCTATCCCAATGACCACCAAACTCTATCACACATGCACGTAGCATATCCTCCAACACTTGAATTGTTCGCTCAGACTGACCATCGGTCTGAGGATGGAACGCAGTACTAAGGTCCAACCTAGTACCCAATTCCGCATGCAATGTTTTCCAAAACTTAGAAGTAAATTGCGTACCTCTATCTGATATGATGGAGAGTGGAACCCCATGCAACCGAAAAATTTCTGAGATATAGATTTTGGCTAACTTCTCTGCATTGTAAGTCACCTTGACCGGAATGAAATGAGCAGACTTAGTTAACCTATCAACAATCACCCAAATAGATTCATACTTACCCATTGTCTTTGGAAGACCAACCACGAAGTCCATTGCAATCCTTTCCCACTTCCATTCAGGAATGGGCATTCTCTGAAGTGTTCCTCCGAGCCTCTGGTGTTCATACTTTACTTGCTGACAGTTTGGACATTTGGCAATAAAATCAACAATATCACGCTTCATTCTACTCCACCAAAAGTGTTGCTTTAGGTCACGATACATCTTGGTTGCACCAGGATGTATAGAATACCTTGAACTATGAGCCTCTGTCAGAATAGTGTTGATCAAATCATCGACGTGGGGTACACATACCCTTCCTTTGATTCTCAAAACACCTTCCTCATCGATTTGTGCTTCCTTAGCCTCTCCTCGCAATACTTTATCTTAGATTCTGCTTAGTTTCTCATCATCAAACTGTTTTCCCTTAATCTTGTCAAGAAAAGAAGATCTTGCTTCCACACAAGCCAACAATCCTCCCTTCTCATTTACTTCTAACCTCATCAAGTCGTTAGCCAGAGTCTGAACCTCTCTAGCCAATGGACGTCTAGAAACTTGCAAGTGAGCTAGACTTCCCATGCTCCCTGCCTTTCTACTTAAGGCGTCTGCCACAACATTAGCCTTTCCCGAATGATACAAGATAGTGATATCGTAGTCCTTCAGTAGTTCCATCCACCTCCTCTGCCTTAAATTCAAATCTTTTTGAGTAAAGACATACTGTAGGCTACGATGATCCGTATATACTTCGCACTTAACTCCATATAGATAGTGCCTCCATTGCTTTAATGCAAACACTACCGCAGCCAACTCCAAATCATGGGTCGGATAATTACATTCGTGCACCTTTAATTGCCTCGAAGCATAAGCAATTACATTATTCTCTTGCATTAGCACCGCACCCAAGCCAGAATAGGATGCATCACAATAGACAATGAAAATCATACCTTCCACTGGCAAGGTAAGGATTGGTGCGGTAGTCAACAAAGTCTTGAGCTTCTGGAAGCTTTCTTCACATTCATCCGACCATACAAATGGAACATTCTGCTTAGTCAAGTTCGTCAATTGGGAAGCAATGGAAGAGAATCCCTTGACAAATCGACGGTAATAGCTAGCTAAACCAACAAAGCTCCTTATTTCTGACACATTAGTAGGTCTTACCCAATTCTTCACTGTCTCAATCTTAGAAGGATCCACCATCACTCCATCCTTAGACACTATGTGACCCAAGAAGGACACTGAATCTGGCCAAAACTCACACTTGGAGAATTTGGCATAAAGCTTTTTCTCCCTCAACATTTCCAATACCATTCTCAAATGCTCCTCATGTTCTTTCTTGCTCTTTGAGTATATCAGTATATCATCAATAAATACGATCACAAAGAGATCCAAATATGGCTTAAAAATCCCGTTCATCAAGCTCATGAAGGCAGCAGGGGCATTCGTAAGACCAAAAGACATCACTACAAATTTGTAATGCCCATACCTGGTCCGAAAAGAAGTCTTTGGCACATCCGTTGCTCGTATTTTCAAATGATGATAACCGGATCTCAAGTCAATCTTAGAGAAGACACAAGCACCTTGTAACTGATCGAACAAGTCATCAATGCGAGGAATGGGATATTTGTTCTTAATAGTTACCTTGTTCAACTGCCGGTAGTCTATGCACATCCGGAAACTCCCATCCTTCTTCTTCACAAGTAACACCGGAGCACCCCAAGGGCATGCACTTGGTCTAATGAAGCCTTTGCTCAACAACTCTTGAAGTTGGGCCTTTAACTCTCTTAACTCCGCGGGAGCCATTCTATAAGGGGGTATAGAAATGGGGTGAGTGCCCGGTTCAAGATCAATGCAGAAGTCAATATCCCTATCTGGTGGCATACCAGGAAGATCTGCAGGGAACACATCCAAAAACTCACGGACTATCGAAACCGACTCAATCGAAGGTACTTGAGTAGTGTCATCCCTGAGATGTGCCAAGAAAGCTAAACACTCTTTACTAACCATTTTCTTAGCACGAAGAAAGGACGTCATAAGAACCGCATTGGAAGTGGTCACCCTCCCACACTAACGGATCCGTCCCAGGTTTGGCTAACGTCACAGTTTTAGCATTACAATCCAAGATCGCAAAATTCGGAGAAAGCCAAGTCATACCCAGAATTACATCAAAATCAACCATTTATAAGATAACCAAGTCTACATAAGTGTTGCTCCCCACAAAAGTTACCAAATAAGACCTATATACTTTTTCAACTATCACAGACTCACCCACCGGAGTAGAAACATGAATAGGCATGTCAAGTAATTCACAAGGTAAATTAAGACCAGTAGCAAATGAAGAAGATACATAAGAAAACGTGGATCCAAGATCAAACAATACAGAAGCCATGCAATCACAAACCGAAAGATTACCTGTGATGACAGCATCAGATGTCTCCGCTTCAGATCTCCCAGGGAAAGTATAACAATGGGCCCTCTCACCTGTCTGTCCGTTGCCCCTACCATGTTGTGATGTAGTGGCTCCAGTTTTCCCATCACCCCGGCCGTTTTGGTGACCACCATTACCTCGAACACCGCATCCTCTAGAATGACGGCCTCTTCCATAACCACCTCTACCTCTAACATTTGGATGTCTGTAACTCTGTTTTGGACAATACCTCTTAATGTGTCCAGTCTCCCCACATCCATAACACTCTCTGGATTCCAGCATAGGTCTCTCAGAGAAGTGTTGATCGGTCTGAGGTGGATCCCCAACTACAGTCTGTAGTGAAGACTGAATTGGTCGGACTGAGTAACCTCCAGAACCCTGTCCTCTAGAGTAGGAACCATTAAACTCACCTCCCTTTCGAAACCCTTTTGATGTAGTTGCCATGGTGAAGTCATCTGGCTTCACTCCCTCTACCTCTATCACGAAGTCTACCACTTCTTGAAAAGATTTCGCTGTAGCCGCTACCTGTAAGGCTGAAATCCGCAACTCTGATCTCAACCCCTTTACAAAACGGCGAATCCGCTCTTGTGGACTGAAATATAGTTGGGTGACATACCGGGATAATGCACGAAACTTAGCCTCATATGCAGTAACCGACATCCTACCTTGCTCTAGGCTCAAAAATTCATCTCTTTTACTATTCCTCAAAGTCCGGGGGATATACTTCTCCATAAACAAGCTAGAGAATGATGCCCAAGTCATAGGTGGTACCTCTGTTGGTTGACACTCAACATGTGACCGCCACCACATTTTGGCGTTCCCTTGAAACTGATAAGTCACAAACTCAACACCAAACCGTTCTACTATACCCATCTTGTGTAGTAGCTCATGACAGTCAACCAGAAAATCGTAGGCATCCTCAGATTCGGCACCCTGGAAGACGGGAGGTTTCAATTTCAAGAACTTACTGAAAAGTTCATGCTGATCATTTGTCATTATAGGCCCTGTAGTCAGACGAGGAAACGTGCCTATTTTCAATGAGGCATCTATGTGGGGAGTCACAGTAGCCGCATGTTGTACCTCCGGACCCTGAGGTGCTGGTGCAGAAAACACTAGAGGCGCTTGGCCTTGATCAGATAACCCGCTAAGATAAGCCAGAACCTGATTGATCATCTCTGGGGTAGGTTGGGGTGGCATTTCCTCATTCTGCACTTGTTCATTCTCCCCATTCTCCCCCTCTCTTACTACTTCCTCAGTCGGTGGAGGAGTCACCGCCCTAGTACCAGATGGGCTAGGTGCTCGTCCTCTTCCTCTAGAGGACGTCCTCCCGCGACCTCTACCGCGGCCTCTTGCCACTGTTCCTCTTTGAGCTATAGTCTCAGTGGCTGGCTCAGACGCATCTTGTCTTGCCGATGTTGGTGTTGGTGCAGTCGTTGCTCTAGCTCTAACCATCTGCGAAATAGAGTGAAGATGGTCAGATACCAATTTGTATCACCTAGATACCAATTGGATCCAAGTAATAGCACGAAAGAAAGAAAGAAAGAATGGAATTTTCCTAAAGTCTTATAGCCTCTCAAAGAAAAGTAAAGGCGTCCCCCTACCATTCCTTAAGACTCTACTAGACTCGTTCTTGTGTGATGAGACCAACGAACCTAATGCTCTGATACCAAGTTTGTCACGACCCAAATCGGGTCGCGACTGGCACCCACACTTACCCTCCTATGTGAGCGAACCAACCAATCTAAACCTTAACATTTTAATATAATATCAACAGAAAGTAATGCGGAAGACTTAAACTCATTAATAAAAACCAATTCAATAACTTCTAAAAACTCAACAACTATTATTATTATCCCCAAAATCTGGAAGTCATCATCACAAGAACATCTATGATCAAATTACTAAACTAAGAGTATTCTAAGAAGCTAAAACAAGTAAAAGCTAGTCCATGCCGGAACATCAAGGCATCAAGACATGAAGAAGAAGATCCAGTCCAAGCTAGAAGCATTAGCTCACCCTGAAATCCGATGTAATTGAAGGCTGGCTAGAGTTGAGGTTGAGTTGAAGACGACGGCACGTTTGCTGCACTCCACAAATATCAAAGAAGAAAACATAAAAGTAGGGGGTCAGTACAAACACAAGTACTGAGTAGGTATCATCGGCCAACTCAAAATAGAAAACAGTATATATCAGATAACATCATAAAATCAACTAATATCCTTAACATGCAGCATTTACAATTACCATAACCCTTGGTTACAACACCAAGCACATCAATGAGGACTCATGCCTCCTCATCATACTTATATGGGAATTAGGTTCATTAGATTGAGTATATTAGCATCTTTAAAGATTCATTATCTTTATTCCTCTCGTGTTGGTACGTGACACTCCGCTCCTCATATACTATCCTGGTGTCGGAACGTGACACTCCGATCCTCATTATATCCTGGTGTCGGAACGTGACACCCGATCCATATTCTATCCTGGTACCGGAACGTGGCACCCGATCCATATACTATCCTGGTGTCGGAATGTGACACTCCGATCCTCATTCTATCCTGGTGTCGGAACGTGACACCCGATCCATATTCTATCCTGGTACCGGAACGTGGCACCCGATCCCCTAATCTTACTACTTTCGTTCATCAAGCCTTCTTTTACACTAAGGCATCATCATTAACATAGTAGATTAGGGTTTCTCAAGATTTAGGATTCAATAGCTTCATCATGCTTATTTTATCACAATTACATAATCACATTCATGCAAGCATACAATTAAGCATATAGAAGGGTTTACAATACTACCCATACATATCATTCGCTATTAAGAGTTTACTACGTATAGTATAAAAACCATAACCTACCTCCACCGAAGAATTGCGATCAAGCAAGCTAATCCTCAAGATCTTGGCTTTCCTCTTTGTTTCTCTCTCTCGATCGTTTCTCCCTCTCTTTATGTTCTTTTCTTTTTCTTATTCAAACCCTCTTTCTTTTACCCTAATTAGCATATAATTAAGTATAAAAGATGGTGAATTAACCCATTAATTAATTCAAGGTTATCTCTTTTAACCCTCAAGTAGTTAAATTATTAACATTAACCCACTAAATTTATAATTAAAGCAGGAATAGTCAAAAACGTCCCTTAAAACATTAAAGAAATCCAACTCCGCCTGGGATTACGCAGCCTGTGACGGCCCGTCGCGCCTGCGATGGTCCGTCCTGCTACTCCGTCACAGAGTTCAGAGACTCAATTTCTCTGAAGAGTCTGTGACGGTCCGTCCTGCCATTCTGTTACGAAGTTCAGAGAGTCGATTTTAGTGCCCATTTTTCAGAATTCTAAGTATTTTGGAACGAGACCCCCTTGACGGTCCGTCGTGCCCATGATGGTCCGTCGTGGGGTCCGTTGTTTCTGCCTGTTTTTTCAGAATCAAAGTCTGCTGCTCAAAACGACTAAACAGGTCGTTACACATCATGTTCCGTCTTCCGAACAACTTGCAGACATACTTGCCAAACCTCTTCCACCGGTTGTGTTTCATTACCTCGCTACCAAGCTTCCCCTCGTACTCCTGGATCAGCTTGAGGGGGGATAATAGGAGTAACTATAATTGATAATAATTATGTGACTCATGTGTAATTACTTATTCATGTTTTCTCTATATATATTGGATGTACACCTCTTTATCAATAAGACTCATTATTATATCATATACGCTGACAATATTAAAATCTTTATACTCGATCATATCGTTCAAGATATAGATAACAATATATTCATAATAAATGAAAACAATAACCTAATATACATGATAAAAATATAACATATTAATATATACAGATCATAATGTAAAAATTATATGTAGTCATCACAAATTGATGAGTGGACACAACTAGAAAAGTAATGTGAATTACAATCGACTTTTCTTAGATTTATATTATATATAAGAAAATTTGCTCGTGATTTAGTTTCCTGCAAATTTTCCTATCATAAAAAAATCTTCGATCAAAAGACCTTCATAGATAATAATTATCGAAATTTGCGATCCCGAACCGTGACTTGCAAACGTGCTAGGGTGTGCATACAATGTAGAGCTATTTGTGCCTGTCTTCTTACACTTACTCCACGTACAAGTGCTTGAAGCTTTACTAAGCTTTTTAGAGCTTTAACCATTCGTCTAGCCTTCAATCAATTAAAATGTATATTAGTAAAATCAATACATATTCCATACATTTAAAGTGTCTTTAAAGGTAAAAGAAATATAAGTAATGATTTTTTTTTGTATAATCATTTGATCATGTCATATAAATTGAGACGAGAGAAAGTATAATTATTTGATTGTGAAAACAATCATTATACTATATAGGGAAAATGCTCAAATATGTCATCCAACTTTCAGAAAAGGCTCATTTATGTCATCAGTTAAAAGTTTGGTTCATTTATGTCATTACCGTTAACGAAAAGGCTCATTCATGTCATTATTTTTAACAATGGTTTTGCAAAACCATTTTTGATACGTAACCAATTATAATTCGACCACGTCATCAATTTCTTTAATAAAAAAAATTATAATTCTTAAAAAAAATTGCATTAATTTTTTTAAATTTTTTTTATTAAATAAATTGATGACGTGGCCAAATTATAATTGGCCACGTCATCAATCTTTTTAATAAAAAAATCAAAATTCTGAATAAAAATTGAATTTTATTTTTTCATTTAAAAAATTTTGATGACGTGGCCGAATTATAATTGGCCACGTGTAAAAAAAAGGTTATGCAAAACCACCGTTAAAAAATAATGGCAAGAATGAGCCTTTTTTTTTTAAGGTAATGACATGATTAAACCAAACTTTTAACTGATGGCATAAATGAGCCTTTTCTGAAAGTTCAAATCGCATATTTGAGCCTTTTCCCTATTATATATTAATTTGAGATAGCCGTGACATTTCATAATTTTCAAATCTTGAATATGTGTTTTCTATCCATGAAATTACCGTAAAACAAAGTAAGAATGACAATATTTTAAAATTAGAGCTATTCCCAAGAATCAATCTTGGTAAACAATTTAGGCAGTTTTGATATATTTTAGTGAAGCTATTGAAAATAACTTCTCAACTTTTGTAAATAGGAGTAAAGCTCTTTAGACACCATTTCTTTTTTTGTCTCAATTTATGTGATATTTTTCATTTTTTGAAAGTCAAATAATTTAACTTAGACCGAAAATTTGCACATGGAATCTTCAATTTTTTTGAAATGAATTTTACATACTTGTAAACAACGTCAAAAGTATTATAAGTCACAATAATTGGTAATTCAAAATGTTTAAAAGATATATGAAAGATTTACTATCAAAGATAGACTTATTTGAATCTCAAAATTCGAAAAGTGCCACATAAGATGGAACTGAAAGAGTACTAGATATTTTATTGTTGTTATTTAGACGACACCCTCGAGAAACCAAACCTTGAACAGTAATATTAGGTGCAGAGAGTTTTTTTAATATTAAGTAACAATTTAACTTTAAAAATGTTCATTTTATATGTAATGAGATGATTTATAACCACACAAGCATCTTTAACTTATTTTAGACCAAAAATTCAAAAGTATTTCTTAAACTTCGTGTTCAGTCAAACTACGTCATATAAATAAAGACGAAACAAGCATAAATATTTGATTGTGAAAACAATCATTATACTATTAACTCGAGATAGCTACAACAACTCATAAATTTCAAATCTTGAATTAGTGGTAACTATCCATGAAATTACTCAAAAACAAAGTAAGAATGATGACAATATAAGGAAGAGTTAATTAGTACTACTTACAAGGTAGCCCCTAAAATAAGCTTGGATTGAAATGGCTGCCATATTCTCTTTAGACATAAAATGAGGGCCACTATGATCTTCAAAATATTGATCATTTGCACTACTTTTCCTATTAGTAGTGCTTATGGTATTGTTATGAACAACAATAATTGTTGTTTTTTCATGATTTGGATGGTACAATTTTTTTCTAACTGTCCTAAGAATTTTCTTCTTGGACATTCTCATATTGTATTTGTTTCTACAACTAATGTGTTGTGTTTGATTTAATGTGGCTGATGAGCTTCTTTAATTGGCAAGATTTTGTGTTGTTGTTAATTTATATAATTAATAAGGGAGTGTGGCTAACATGATTGTAAAGATATGAGAATTGGACAATGGAGTTGACTCAACGTGGAGGGATGATTAATTTCTTTTAGTAATAATTAATTAGTTCAAAGTAAAATGAGAGGTATTCCAAGAGTCAATCTTGCAAACTCTTTTCGATTTCGATATTTTTTACTCGAGCTATTGAGAATAACATCTCAAATCTCAATTTTCATAAATTGGAGTAAGGCTGTGTAGACACCGCCTTTTTCATATTCTACTGGTTATGTTGTTAATCTGGACAACCTCAAGAAATCACAATTTGAACAATAATATTAGGTGTGAAATTTTTTTTTTTACGTTCGATTAAATATTCCATGGCCAACTTGATTGCGATTACGATATGTTTTACTAGTTATTGAAAATAACATTTCAACTTTCATAAATAAAAGTAAGATTGTATAGACACCACATTTGTCAAACTTCGTACAACGATGAAGTGAGGATCTTTTTTGTTTATGATTTGGGGTCATAATTAATTGCTTGTAGGATCTTAATGAATTATTTTGAACACTTTATAAATGTAAAAGTCAAAATTATTAGATTCTATCGAACACTTAAATATATTGAGTGTGGCCAACATGATTGTAAAGACTTGAGAATTATACAAACTTAAGGCATTCCTCTAAGTAACCTTCAAAAAGCCACAATTTCAATAATAATATCAAATACAAGTAAGTTTTTATGAATGATTTAATTTTCTATACATCTTATTATTATTAGAAGGGTAAAAGGTTAAAGATACTCTTTTACCATATATGACCTCTTAAATTTATCCTTGATATATTCAAAGATAATTCTTTTTATTTTTATCTTTAGCAAATTATTTCGTATTTATCCTTAATTTAGTTTCATAATCAAAAGTAGATAAGTATATTTGAACCTTCTCTCTGGTGTACATTAACATAATATAGAATCTATAAACTTTACCTTATTAAAAAAAAAAGGAACGTTAATCTATCCAATAGATAATTGGACACATTATAAAAGAGAAAAAACAACAAATGATTTGATAAGTGAACAAAATAATTTTGAAGGCCAGGGGAAGTTGGGTTGATTAATACATGCATCTCACATGACTCGTTTTTATAGAATTTGTGTGTTTATTTATTTAATGTTATAATAATTTAAATATTTATTTGTATTCGTCTAAAATGATAAATAAAGATGTCGGTTGAGAATTCAGACTAAATAATATATTTATTTATTCTATTATTCCTTAAAATATATCAATTTTCATATATATATATATATATATATATATATATGCATACTCTAGCGGCGCACATATATGCACTAAAAATTACGAATGTAATTGAATGGTCAATAAAATGGATTGAGAATCATAAAGTATAAAATTCAAATTTCAATCGAGAAAGAAATAGTAGATAGTTTTTTTTCTCTATTTATCCTAATTTTGATGGACCAAATTTGTCTAGGCATAATATATAAGTGTGATCTTTAACTTAGTCTCAACTGACATATATATTCTCCAATATTATGTGTACAGAAGTATGTAAGCACTTTAAACTGCATAAAATTAAACAAGTAGACATGCATCTCATATGGCGTTCCTATATAACAATTTGTGTCCAACATGTATTATGCTACGTAGGATGCATCAGATTAATGTATCTCGCACATCAGATTAGTGTATCTCGCGCATCAAATTAATGTATCATATATAAAATGTACTTCAAATTAGTGTATCATGTATATAATATAATATATCTTACTTAACGATTAATGTATCTCGCGCATCAGATTAATGTATCATGTATAAAATGTACTTCAAATTAGTGTATCATGTTTAAAATATAAAATATAAAATATCTTACTTGACGATTAATGTATATCGCGCATCAGATTAGTGTATCATGTATAAAATATACTTCAAATTAGTGTATCATGTACTTACTTAACGATTAAT
Source organism: Solanum lycopersicum (assembly GCF_036512215.1). NCBI lineage: Eukaryota > Viridiplantae > Streptophyta > Magnoliopsida > Solanales > Solanaceae > Solanum > Solanum lycopersicum. The sequence continues at coordinate 6,020,483 of NC_090802.1, read as the reverse complement.
GTATCAGCGCTTATATTATTGTATTATTTGAGAGATTTCTGTAATTATAAACTTATAAGGAAGAAAATAATATTTTTACCTTAAAAATATGTAATTTATGTTATTTGCACAACCCGACCCAAACATAAATCAACCCGTCCATTTAACACCGTGCTCCGAGTCTAGCAACAAAAATAAAGAGACGAGACAACATCCGCTAATAACGGATTCGTAAGCAAAGAAGGAAAGTTTAGGAAATTGAGTGCCCTGTTTTCGCACAAATGGTTACAACAAAAAAGGAAGAAGAAAAAACAGAGCAACAAAGAAGAAGAAGAAGGTTTGTGAGAGGAGGAGGAAGAAAATTTTTCATCTCTTTTTTGCATTCCTCCTCTCTCATCCTTGTTCACAATGTTATTGCTATCACATTCTTGAAGAAAAAAAACAAATACTGATAATATTTGATCAATGGCTGCTGCTACAGAGCAAACGGGTTCTTGTAATCAAGAATTATTCAATCCTATTATTAGTTTGGGATGGCAATATTCTTTGATTCTTGTGATTTCTCATATTTTGCAGATTTTGCTCAGGCCATTAGGACAAGCTTCACCCATTGTTCAAATTCTCGTAAGTATGTCATATCTTCACACAGTGTTTTTTACAAACACATGGTGTGCATTGTCCCAAATGTGTAGGATCTTGAAATTAGGGATCTTAGACAAGAAATGGAGAGGGGAAAAAGATTAAAAAAAAATTTATGTTAGATTGCTCGGACTCTTTAAAAATGTCGATTATGAGACACGTGAACCCGTTGTCCCTCTGTATTTTATGTATATATTTTCTATAATATTATCTGGTGACATTCATGCTACAACAAAGCTTGATGGTTGAATGTTGAGATATTTAAATAGGGATCAATTTGCACTTAATAAATTTAATTTGTTTAGTGGATGCATTCATGTTGTAGAAATGTTAGATTCGTCTTTAGGTGGATGCATGTTAGAGGAATGAAGGGAACTAACTGTGCGGATCGACTATATAGCTTTGGATTCCTAGAGAGATTAGAATAGGAGAGTTATCAACTGCTTTTTAAAATTTTAGAAGGTTTAAATAAGTGTGTGTGACGCAAAGTATCTAAAAGTTAGTACAATGTTGAAGGATCCGACATAGGTGTAGCAACATTCTTTGAGAGTCTGAGCAAGAAGTAATTTAAAAATTTTGGGAGTGCACGAAGACGAAATATGGATCAAATGGTTAACTTTGTTTTTGAATGGACATTGGGTAGCTTGTTTCTTGTTCTTACATATTCTATTTGGTTGATTACACAGGCGGGGTTCTTGATGGGTCCCTCGGGGTTTTCGCGAATCAAATCAGTAGAGCAGTTCTTCATTCAAAGTTATAATTCGGGTTACTATGAATTCATGGCGTTAATTTTTAGAACTATAATCATGTTCCTGATTGGTCTTGAGACGGACTTCCCTTATCTTATGCGCAACATACGCCCTGCTAGCATTATTGCATGTGGCAGCAGTTTAGGATGTACTGTCTTTGCAAGTGCTGTTACTTTCTTAGTATTTCAAGAGACAGCTTCCCACGGTTCTTCATTCATAATGGCCTTAATGATCATAATAACCTTAGCCAATGCAGCATCACCGATTGTTGTCCGCGTAGCAGCGGACCTAAAGTTTGGAACTTCTGAGACTGGCAAGTTGGCTATATCTTCTTCCTTGATAGCCGATGCATATGCGGTGTTTCTATTGTTTATACTTTCAGAGTACAAGTCAACTTCAATCCCAAAATGGATCTTTTTCTTTTTTCTCTATTTTCTTATTGTTGGTATAGTTATTGTAATCAATATGTATCTAGCTAATTGGTTGAATAGGAGGAATAGGAACAAAAAGTACCTTGGAAATACTGAAATATTTATACTTGTAGCGATTCTCTATATCACTGCTATGGCTCTCGAACAGCTTGGATTCAGCAGCATCATAGCTTCTTTCCTCATTGGCTCAATGTTCCCTAGAGGAGGGAAAGCAGCTCGAACTTTGTTGATCAAACTCACATATCCAATTCACAATTTCATATTTCCAATCTACTTTGGCAACCATGGTTTCAGGGCAAATATAACTAAGCTGAAAAATCTGCGTAACTTTATGGTATTCTGTATCCTTATTTTGTCGAGCATCGGAGGGAAGATTGTTGGAACACTGGCAGCTTGCTTTCACCTAAAGATTCCTTACAGAGAAGGGGTGCTTCTTTCTTTTATGATGAATCTAAAAGGTCATGTTGATATTCTAGCATTGACAATTGGCTTGGCGAATGAAGTAAGTATTCCTTTCTAAGATCTCTCCGAATAAGCATGCATTAGAACTTAAAGCTTATATTATATGGTTTTATATACCTTGCATGATTTTTTATGTTGATTTTAGACCTACAAAGATTATTTTTGGTTAGTTTTGTACCATAAAAGGATTTCATCAAGTAGATTGGTATCTAATCTTATTCAATAACTCCATCCAAATCCACTGTTTAATCAAGAAACACCTTGTTTTAATGAGTAGAAGCAGGGGCGGAGCCAAGTAGGGTGAAGGGCATTCCGATAGAAAATGTTACTGTTTGTACACGTTTAAAATTATTTTTAAGCATATAGGTTAGATGTTAACTTCTTCATTAAAATTCTGGCTCCGCCACTGACTAGAAGGCAAAAGAATTGTGCCTTTTCAAGTGCTTATTTATCCTTTTAACCAGAACGAGTGGCATGTATGCAAGCTCATGGAAAGTAACATGCTGTGAGATAATAATGTTGTTACGTCCTACCTTCTTACAATTAGATAACTGCTACCTTTTGCCTATCTACTATATTAGTAGCATGAAATAAGATTGCGCAAATTTGCAGTTTGTTACGAGCCAGAATTTCTATGACGTGATGATAGCAACAATTATTGTGAATACATTGATATGGGGACCAATAGTAGCTTTCATGGTGAGAAGAGAAAGTGATATCATTGGGTACAGGCAAATATATTTTGAATCACATAATCCAGAAACCGAACTACGAATACTTACTTGTGTGCATAGTCCACGTCCAGTGGCAACTATGCTAGGACTTGTTGCAGCCTCCAGAGGGCCAAGAGAAGTTCCAATAACCCCTTACTTGATGCATCTCGTTGAGCTACCAGGTAAAAAAAAGACTAATTTGATGTACAATCAACGAGAGGATGATGAACTAAGTGATGAAGATGATTATGGTGGGAATGATGTTGTTGAGATAAATGATGCCATGGATATGTTCACCAGTGAGACAGGGTTATTGGTTAACCAGATTAAAGCTGTGTCTCCGTTTTCACGTATGCACGCAGATGTTTGTAACACTGCTGAAGACATAAGAGCATCTATCGTTGTCCTTCCTTTCCACAAACACCAGAGAATCGATGGGAAGCTAGAGAATGGTAAACAAGGCATACGAACTACAAATCAGAAAGTTCTTCGTCACGCTCCATGTTCAGTTGCCATTCTTATTGACAGGGGACTTACAGCCGGTTGCTTAAATCCATCGGGTTCTGACTCACTGCAACACATTGCTATCTTATTTTTTGGTGGACCTGATGATCGTGAAGCATTGGGCTTTAGTAAACGTCTTGGTATGGATCATCACGTAAATCTCACCATAATTAGGTTCCTTCCCTCGTCTTCAAGAGGACAAATTTCAGGTGTCAATATTGCTCACAAAACTGATGATGTAATGATGGCAATACCAAACGACGAAGTAGAGAAAGAAACAGATAGCGCAATTTTGGCCGATTTCCATAGCAGGTAATACCAAAGTCTTTATATTATCATGCTAGTACATTTATCGCCTCTTACTTTGTATATACTTTATAGGCATAATACATAAATAGACACTCTAACTTGGCCTCAGCTGACTATTAAACACTCCATCTTTGAATATGCGCATCTAGACACCTCAACTCGTATCCACTGTGTTAGTTGAACACTCCAACTTACAGAATGATATCTAGACACCTCCAGAATTTATGTGTCATGTGAACATCAGGTGTCCACGAGACACTATAAGGACGAAGAGTTGGTGTGTTTAGTTGCCCGTTGTAACCAAGTTGAGGTATTCTCTCAAAGTTGGAGCAATTCTTTGCTAGCTGAGGTCAAGTTTGAGTGTCTGTTACTCATTATTCCTATTTATATTCTCATTCTGGTGTGATAATTGATGGTGATTTTTCGAAATGATCAGGTATGTGGCGACAGGTCAAGTAGGATATGTGGAAAAAGTTGTAGAAAATGGTGCAGACACAGCGTCTGCGTTGAGAGACATGGCTGAAATGTATTCATTGTTCATAGTAGGAAAGGACGGGCGAGGACATTCAATACTAACAACTGGAATGAGTGATTGGGAAGAATGTCCAGAGCTCGGTAAAGTAGGCGATTTTTTGGCTTCTGCAGAATTCGATATTAGCGGTTCAGTTCTTGTTGTTCAGCAGTATAGACCTTCAAAGAATGATGACAGCGATGACGATGACAAATAATAGAATTTCTTAGCTAGGTTTATATACATTTCTTTTTGTACATCAATTCTCTACCTTGTTACACTCATGTTTTGCAAGGAAAAAGAAGGTTGCCTCACTTTATTTTTGCACAAATCAAGCCTTGGCTTGTTAGTTAGGATTTTAATTTGAAATGGATGTTTAATTTTTCTTTAAAATTTTACATAATAGAAACTGGGTAAGAGGTACTTTATATTATTTAATTAACTTCAAAATATTTAAAAGGCGTATGAAAAAAATTTAGCAATAGAGAAAAATTCGATTGACTCTCATAATTCGAAAAAGTATCACGTAGTTAGTATGAAAGGAAGAAACTTTTTGACTTATGAGAGAATAATTTTGTGTTTATTTTTGTCCAAAATTATTCTCAAACTATACTCTAAACTTACTTACATCCTCAATTTATCATTCTTAGCGGAAAATATCTTTCAAATATTTAAAAATGAAAAATTTTCATCCTTCTTCAATTTATCAGAAAACTAATAGATTCCACAAAAATCAAGTCATCCCTTCCTAATTAATTATTTTTAGATACGCCAAAAATACTATCGTGAACTTCTTCGGTAATTTAGCTTAGCATAATGAAATAATTTTGTAATTTTTTTTTGATTTTTTTATTTATGTAATTTGATATTAAAAGAATTTTTAGTTGAAATATGTTTTTCTTTTCAATCGAATATGCTAAAATCGACGTTTTGTCACGATCCAAATCGGGTCGTGACTGGCACCCACACTTACCCTCCTGTGTGAGCGAACCAACCAATCTAAACCTTAACATTTCAATAAAATATCAACAAAAAGTAATGCGGAAGACTTAAACTCATTAATAAAAACCAATTCAATAACTTCTAAAAACTCAACAACTATTATTATCCCCAAAATCTGGAAGTCATCATCACAAGAACATCTATGATCAAATTACTAAACTAAGAGTATTCTAAGAAGCTAAAATAAGTAAAAGCTAGTCCATGCCGGAAGTTCAAGGCATCAAGACAGGAGGAAGAAAGTCCAGTCCAAGCTAGAAGCGTTAGCTCACCCTGAAGATCCGATGTGACGAAGACTGGCTAGAATTGTGGTTGAGTTGAAGAAGACGGCACGTTTGCTGCACTCCACAAATAACAAGAAGAAAACATAAAAGTAGGGGTCAGTACAAAATACGGGTACTGAGTAGATATCATCGGCCAACTCAAAATAGAAAACAGTATATACCAAGTAATATCATAAAATCAACTATAATACTCAACATGTAGCAACAACAAGTACTATATCATTAACAATTACCTTCAAGTTCACACATGAGGACTCAAGCCTCAATACCATACTCATTTGGGAATTAGATTCATTAGATTGAGTATATTAACATCTTTCAAGACTCATTATCTTTATTCCTCTTGTGTCGGTACGTGACACTCCGATCCCCTACTACTATGTGTCGGAACGTGACACTCCGATCCCCTAATTCTACGTGTCGGTTCGTGACACCCGATCCCCTAAATCTACGTGTCGGTTCGTGACACCCGATCCCCTAAATGTACGTGTCGATTCGTGACACCCGATCCCCTAAATCTACGTGTCGGTTCGTGACACCCGATCCCCTAAATCTACGAGTCAGTTCGTGACACCCGATCCCCTAAATCTACGTGTCGGTTCGTGACACCCGATCCTTTAATCTCATTCTATCAATTCGTCAAGCCTTCTCTTATACCAAGGCATCATCATTAACAAGAGATTGGGTTTTTATCAAGATTTGGGATTCAATAGCTTCATCATGCTTATTTCATCACAATCATATAATCACATTCATGCATGCATACAATTAAGCACATAGAAGGGTTTACAATACTTCCCAATACATATCATTCGCTATTAAGAGTTTACTATGAAAGCATAAAACCATAACCTACCTCCGCCGAAGATTAGTGATCAAGCAAGCAATTTTCTCAAGCTTTGTTCTTCGTTTTCTTTCTTCCTCGTTCGATCCTCTCTCTCTCTCTCTCTTTGTTCTTTCTACTTTTCTTATTCAAACCCTCTTTATTTTACCCTAATTAGTATATACTTAAGAATAAAATATGGCAATAATAACCCACTAATTAACTTAAGGTTACCTCTTTTAACCCCCAAGTAATTAGACTTATTAAAATTAACCCACTAACTTTATAATTAAAGTAGGAATAGTCCAAAACGCCCCTTAAAATAATTACAGAAATCCGACCCAGCCTGGGACTACGCAGCCTGTGACGGCCCGTCGCGCCTGTGACAGCCTGTCCTGCTGCTCTGTCACAGAGTTCAGAGACTCAATTTCTCTGCGGAGTCTGTGACGGTCCGTCACACCTGTGACGGTCCGTCCTGCCATTCCGTTACGAAGTTCAGAGAGTCGATTTCAGTACCCAATTTTTAGAATTCTAAGTATTTTGGAACGAGATACCCTCGACGGTCCGTCGTGGGGCCCGTTGTCTTTGCCAGTTTTTCCAGAATCAAAGTCTGCTGCTCAAAACGACTAAACAGGTCGTTACAATAGATACCAATTTACCCATCGTTCGTCCTCGAACGATCATAAGAAGAAAAACAAGGGCGAAAAGAAGTACTTGAGTCTGTAAACAGGTGTGGATATCTTTCTTGCATATCAACCTCTTTCTCCCAAGTGGCTTCTTCGACTGGTTGATTCTTCCAGTGAACTTTGATGGATGCAATCTCCCTTGACCTCAACTTGCGAACTTCTCTATCTAAAATAGCAACAGGCTCCTCCTCATAAGACAAATTCTCATCAAGCAAAACTGAATCCCAACAGATAATGTAGTTTCAATCCCCATGGTATCTTTTCAACATAGACACATGAAATACCGAATGCACTCCGGACAGCCCTGGAGGCAAGTCTAACTCATAAGCCACCTCCCCTACTCGCTTGAGTACTTCAAATGGACCAATATACCTTGGGCTAAGTTTACCTCGCTTACCAAACCGCATCACCCCTTTCATGGGCGAAACCTTCAGTAGGACTTGTTCACCCTCCATAAACTCCAAGTCTCTAACCTTTCGATCTGCATATTCCTTTTGCCTACTTTGCGCCGCTAAATTCTTTTCTTGAATAGATTTCACTTTTTCTAATGAATCCCTCAAAAGGTCGGTACCCCAAGGTCTAACCTCAAATGCATCAAACCACCCAATGGGAGACCTACATCTTCTCCCATATAGTGCCTCAAATGGGGCCATATCAATGCTTGAGTGATAGCTATTGTTGTAGGAGAACTCTGCTAAGGGTAAGAAGCTATCCCAATGACCACCAAATTCTATCACACATGCACGAAGCATATCCTCCAACACTTGAATCGTTCGCTCAGACTGACCATCGGTCTGAGGATGGAACGCAGTACTAAGGTCCAACCTAGTACCCAATTCCGCATGCAATGTTTTCCAAAACATAGAAGTAAACTACGTACCTCTATCTGATATGATGGAGAGTGGAACCCCATGCAACCGAACAAAATTTCTGAGATATAGATTTTGGCTAACTTCTCTGCATTGTAAGTCACCTTGACCGGAATTAAATGAGCAGACTTAGTTAACTTATCAACAATCACCCAAATAGAGTCATACTTACCCATTGTCTTTGGAAGATCAACCACGAAATCCATTGCAATCCTTTCCCACTTCCGTTCAGGAATAAACATTCTCTAAAGTGTCCCTCCAGGCCTCTGGTGTTCATACTTTACTTGCTGACAGTTTGGACATTTGGCAATAAAATCAACAATATCACGCTTCATTCTACTCCACCAAAAGTGTTGCTTTAGGTCATCATACATCTTGGTTGCATCAGGATGTATAGAATACCTTGAACTATGAGCTTCTGTCAGAATAGTGTTGATCAAATCGTCAACTCGGGGTACACATACCCTCCCCTTGATTCTCAAAACACCTTCCTCATCGATTTGTGCTTCCTTAGCCTCTCCTCGCATTACCTTATCCTGGATTCTGCTTAGTTTCTCATCATCAAACTGTTTTCCCTTAATCTTGTCAAGAAAAGAAGATCTTGCCTCCACACAAGCCAACAATCCTCCCTTCTCATTTACTTCTAATCTCATCAAGTCGTTAGCCAGAGTCTGAACCTCTCTAGCCAATGGACGTCTAGAAACTTGCAAGTGAGCTAGACTTCCCATGCTCCCTGCCTTTCTACTTAAGGCGTCTGCCACAACATTAGCCTTTCCCGGATGATACAAGATAGTGATGTCGTAGTCCTTCAGTAGTTCCATCCATCTCCTCTGCCTTAAATTCAAATCTTTTTGAGTAAAGACATACTGTAGGCTACGATGATCTGTGTATACTTCACACTTAACCCCATAAAGATAGTGCCTCCATTACTTTAATGCAAACACTACCGCAGCCAATTCCAAATCATGGGTTGGATAATTACATTCATGCACCTTTAATTGCCTCGAAGCATAAGCAATTACATTCTTTTCTTGCATTAGCACCGCACCCAACCCAGAATAGGATGCATCACAATAAACAATGAAGTTCTTACCTTCCACGGGCAAGGTGAGAATTGGTGCAGTAGTCAACAAAGTCTTGAGCTTCTGAAAGCTTTCTTCACACTCGTCCAACCATACAAATGGGACATTCTGCTTAGTCAAGTTCGTCAATTGGGAAGCAATGGAAGAGAATCCCTTGACAAATCGACGGTAATAGCTTGCTAAACCAACAAAGCTCCTTATTTCTGACACATTAGTGGGTCTCACTCAATTCTTCACTGTCTCAATCTTAGAAGGATCCACCATTACTCCATCCTTAGAAACTACATGCCCCAAGAAGGACACTACATCTAGTCAAAACTCACACTTAGAGAACTTGGCATAAAGCTTTTTCTCCCTCAACATTTCCAATACAATCTTCAAATGCTCCTCATGTTCCTTCTTACTTTTAGAGTATATCAGTATATCATAAATAAATACGATCATGAAGAGGTTCAAATATGGCTTAAAAATCCCGTTCATCAAGCTCATGAACGCAGCAGGGGCATTCGTAAGACCAAAAGACATCACTACAAATTCGTAATGCCCATACCTCGTTCGAAAAGCAGTCTTTGGCACATCCGTTGCCCGTATTTTCAATTGATGATAACCGGATCTCAAGTCAATCTTAGAGAAGACACAAGCACCTTGTAACTGATCGAACAAGTCATCAATTTGAGGAAGAGGATACTTGTTCTTAATAGTTACCTTGTTCAACTGCCGGTAGTCTATGCACATCCGAAAACTCTCATCCTTCTTCTTCACAAACAAAATTGGAGCACCCCAAGAAGATGCACTTGGTCTAATGAAGCCTTTGCTCAACAACTCTTGAAGTTGGGCCTTTAACTCTCTTAACTCCGCGGGAGCCATTCTATAAGGGGGTATAGAAATGGGGCGAGTACCCGGTTCAAGATCAATACAGAAGTCAATATCCCTATCCGGTGGCATACCAGGAAGATCTGCAGGGAACACATCCAAAAACTCATGGACTACCGAAACTGACTCAATAGAAGGTACTTGGGTAGTATCATCCCGGAGGTGTGCCAAGAAAGTTAAACAACCCTTACTAACCATTCTCTTAGCACGAAGAATGGATACGATACGGACTGGATTGGAAGTGTAGTCACCCTCCCATACTAACGGATCTGTCCCAGGTTTGGCTAACGTCACAGTCTTAGCATTACAATTCAAGATCGCAAAATTCGGAGAAAGCCAAGTCATACCCAGAATTACATCAAAGTCAACCATTTCTAAGATAACCAAATCTACATAAGTGTTACTCCCCACAAAAGTCACCAAACAAGACCTATACACTTTTTCAACTATCACAGACTCACCCACAGGAGTAGAAACACGAATAGGCATGTCAAGTAATTCACAATGTAAATTAAGACCATTAGCAAATGAGGAAGATACATAAGAAAATATGGATCCGGGATCAAACAATACAGAAGCCATGCAATCACAAACCAAAAGATTTCCTGTGATGACAGCATCAGATGCCTCCGCTTCAGACCGCCCAGGGAAAGCGTAACAATGGGCCTTATCGTTTGTCTGTCCGTTGCCCCTACCATGTTGTGATGTAGTGGCTTCATTTTGCCCATCACCCCGGCCGTTTTGGTGACCACCATTACCTCGACCACCACGTCCTCCAGAATAACGGCCTCTGCCATGACCACCTCTACCTCTAGCCATTGGGGGTCTATAGCTCTGTTTTGGACAATTCCTCCTAATATGTCCGGTCTCTCCACATCCATAACACTCTCTAGAGTCATGCATAGGTCTCTCATAGAAGTGTTGACCGGTCTGAGGTGGACCCCCAACTACAGTTTGTAGTGAAGACTGAATTGGTCGAACTGAGTAACCTCCGGAACCATGTCCTCTAGAGTAAGAACCATTAAACTCACCTCCTTTTCAAAACCTTTTTGATGTCGATGCCATGGTGAATTCATCTGGCTTCACTCCTTCCACCTCTACCACGAAATCTACCACTTCTTGGAAGGATTTTGCCGTAGTCGCTACCTGTAAGGCTGAAATCCACAACTCTGACCTCAACCCCTTCACAAAACGACGAATCCGCTCTTGTGGACTGAAACAAAGTTGGGTGGCATATATGGATAGTGCACGAAACTTAGCCTCATATGCAGTAACTGACATCCTACCTTGCTCCAGACTTAAGAATTCATCTCTTTTCCTATCCCTCAAAGTCCGGGGGATATACTTCTCCATAAACAAGCTAGAGAATGATGCCCAAGTCATAGGCGGTGCCTCTGTTGGTTGACACTCAACATGTGACCGCCACCACATTTTGGCGTTTCCTTGAAACTGATAAGTCACAAACTCGACACCAAACCGTTCTACTATACCCATCTTGTGTAGTAGCTCATGACAGTCAACCAGAAAATCGTAGGCATCCTCAGATTCAGCACCCTTGTAGACTGGAGGTTTCAATTTCAAGAACTTATTGAAAAGTTCATGCTGATCATTTGTCATTATAGGCCCCGTAGTCAACCGAGGAAACGTGCCTATTCCTAATGAGGAATCCATGCGGGGAGCCATAGTAGCCGCATGTTGTACCTCCGGAGCCTGAGGTGCTGGTGCAGAAAACACTGGAGGTGTCTGGCCTTGATTAGATAACCCGCTAAGATAAGCAAGAACCTGATTGATCATTTCTGGAGTAGGTTGGGGTGGCAATTCCTCATTCTGCACTTGTTCATTCTCCCCATCCCCCCTTCTCTTACTACTTCCTCAGTCGGTGGAGGAGTCACCGCCTTAGTACCAGATGGGCTAGGTGCTCGTCCTCTTCCTCTAAAGGACGTCCTCCCACGACCTCTACCACGGCCTCTTGCCGCTACTCTTCCTCAAGCTACAGCCCCAGTGGCTGGCTCAGACGCTTCTTGTCTTGCCGATGTTGGTGTTGGCGCAGTCGTTGCTCTAGTTCTAACCATCTGCGAAATAGAGTGAAGATGGTCAGATACCAATTTGTATCATCTAGATACCAATTGGATCCAAGTAATAGCACGAAAGAAAGAAAAGAATGGAATTTTCCTAAAGTCTTATAGCCTCTCAAAGAAAAGTAAAGGCGTCCCCCTACCGTTCCTCAAGACTCTACTAGACTCGTTCTTGTGTGATGAGACCAACGAACCTAATTCTCTGATACCAAGTTTGTCACGACCCAAATCGGGTCGCGACTGGCACCCACACTTACCCTCCTATGTGAGCGAACCAACCATCTAAACCTTAACATTTCAATAAAATATCAACAGAAAGTAATGCAGAAGACTTAAACTCATTAATAAAAACCAATTCAATAACTTCTAAAAACTCAACAACTATTATTATCCCCAAAATCTGGAAGTCATCATCACAAGAACATCTATGATCAAATTACTAAACTAAGAGTATTCTAAGAAGCTAAAATAAGTAAAAGCTAGTCCATGCCGGAAGTTCAAGGCATCAAGACAGGAGGAAGAAAGTCCAGTCCAAGCTAGAAGCGTTAGCTCACCCTGAAGATCCGATGTGACGAAGACTGGCTAGAATTGCGGTTGAGTTGAAGACGGCGGCACGTTTGCTGCACTCCACAAATAACAAGAAGAAAACATAAAAGTAGGGGTCAGTACAAAATACGGGTACTGAGTAGATATCATCGGCCAACTCAAAATAGAAAACAGTATATACCAAGTAATATCATAAAATCAACTATAATACTCAACATGTAGCAACAACAAGTTCTATATCATTAACAATTACCATCAAGTTCACACATGAGGACTCAAGCCTCAATACCATACTCATTTGGGAATTAGATTCATTAGATTGAGTATATTAACATCTTTCAAGATTCATTATCTTTATTCCTCTTGTGTCGGTACGTGACACTCCGATCCCCTACTACTATGTGTCGGAACGTGACACTTCGATCCCCTAATTCTACGTGTCGGTTCGTGACACCCGGTCCCCTAAATCTACGTGTCGGTTCGTGACACCCGATCCCCTAAATGTACGTGTCGATTCGTGACACCCGATCCCCTAAATCTACGTGTCGGTTTGTGACACCTGATCCCCTAAATCTACGTGTCGGTTCGTGACACCCGATCCCTTAATCTCATTCTATCAATTCATCAAGCCTTCTCTTATACCAAGGCATCATCATTAACAAGAGATTGGGTTTTTATCAAGATTTGGGATTCAATAGCTTCATCATGCTTATTTCATCACAATCATATAATCACATTCATGCATGCATACAATTAAGCACATAGAAGGGTTTACAATACTTCCCAATACATATCATTCGCTATTAAGAGTTTACTATGAAAGCATAAAACCATAACCTACCTCCACCGAAGATTAGTGATCAAGCAAGCAATTTCCCCAAGCTTTGTTCTTCGTTTTCTTTCTTCATCGTTCGATCCTCTCTCTCTCTTTGTTCTTTCTACTTTTCTTATTCAAACTCTCTTTCTTTTACCCTAACTAGTATATACTTAAGAATAAAATATGGCAATAATAACCCACTAATTAACTTAAGGTTACCTCTTTTAACCCCCAAGTAATTAGACTTATTAAAATTAACCCACTAACTTTATAATTAAAGTAGGAATAGTCCAAAACGCCCCTTAAAATAATTACAGAAATCCGACCCAGCCTGGGACTACGCAGCCTGTGACGGCCCGTCGCGCTTGCGACGGTCCGTCCTGCTGCTCCGTCACAGAGTTCAGAGACTCAATTTCTCTGAAGAGTCTGTGACGGTCCGTCACACCTGTGACGGTCCGTCCTGCCATTCCGTTACGAAGTTCAGAGAGTCGATTTCAGTACCCAATTTTCAGAATTCTAAGTATTTTGGAACGAGATACCCTCGACGGTCCGTCGTGGGGCCCGTTGTCTTTGCCAGTTTTTCCAGAATCGAAGTCTGCTGCTCAAAACGACTAAACAGGTCGTTACACGTTTATTGGAGACTTTCACTTCTAATAATGTAGAATGAAACTGAAATGCGAGACATAATCGATATTTTGATCACTTAAATATCAGACTGACCCAAAAATTTATTGATCTAAATAAAGTTTGGCTATGAAAAAAGGTAAAAATAATTAAGCTCTAACTTATTTCTGTTGCTAATTAAGAAAAAGAGCAGATCATGTATCTTGAGTCCCTGACACCTCCAAACATTTTTTGTTTTCGTAACCAATAATATCTAAGATTTTTGAATATATTTTTTCAAAAACTTCTTATACCGAGTAATTAAATTATGCAGGAAATTTTTTTTTGATAATCACATGAACTATTTATATTTTTATAGAATCCCTTAATTTTTTAACGATATCTAACATAAAGATGAAAATATTGATCACACTCATCATTTTAAGACAACAAACTATCATCCTCAATAAACCTTTAAACATTATTCAATACTTGCCTTAATTGAATCTTTTGATTATTGAAATCCATCTCGTTAAAATTATATACTTCCTATTTATAAATCAATGAACAAATGAATCAAAAAATAAAATCACAATGAGAAACAAATGGGTAAACATGATTAATATCTGATTGAGAGAGAAAATGAGTAAAGTAAATGAGATAAAAATGAGTGAAGTAAAGGAGAGAGTAAATAAAAAAAGAAAAGTCAAAGGGATTTTTATTTTTTGGAGGCAAATTTAGGTGATTTTGGAGCTAAGAGGTTATTGTGGTCATTTACGACGTGTTCTGTCATCCGTGGCAAAAATTGATCGTGCCAAATAGCATTTGAATTATGATGAGATGCCCCCACTACCTTTTCACATACTACAATTATAATTATATATGGAAAAAGGGTCTGATAGTCAACTTTGTCATTTGAAGTTAATATACCGCTTGTTATAAAAGTGACTCATATATGCCTTATCGTTATACAAACGGCTTACATATACCCCTTCCGTTACAAAATGACTCATATATACCCTTCATTTAACGGGAGTTAAAAAATTAGTTTTAAACTTATATTTATTACTTGTAGTTCTTTAAAAAAAAATTATTTAGGGGTATATATGATTCTTCTATCAAAGTTCAAGATATATTTTAATCTTTTTCATATAAAAAATTATTTTTTGACTTTTTTTTATCATAATTATTTGAGTTTCTTATTCTTATATTTTTTTCTTTCATTCCTTAGTTTAAAGAAAATAAATTTAAACTATTTTTTTTGTGTGTATTGTAATTTAATTTCGTATTCAAAGAAAAAATTTGGTCATCTACAATAAGTTTTACAAGAATATTAGTGAAAGATAAATAAATATGATTATCAAAATAATAATTATAAATTAGTCATGAAACAAAAAAAGGTCAAAAAAATATGTTTGACGAGGATTAAATTTACTTATATGGGATTATATTTTTTAGAAAAAAATAATAAAAAATTAGATTAAAATTATTATTTTTTCCATTTCCATTAGAGGAAAAGGGTATATGTGAGCCATTTGTTTACAAGTAGGAGTATATATGAGCCACTTTCATAACAAGGGGTATATCAGCTCTAAATGACAAAGTTGGGGGTATATCAGACTCATTTCCCATTATATAATATAATGATTGATTGATTGGTGATTAATTTGATTTGATACGTGACGAGAAAAAAAATATGAGACATGTAAATTTGTGATTTTTTCATAAAATTAGATTATATATATATATATAGAAATTACATATGAACCATAATTTGAAAGGAAAAAACATGAATCAATAACACATACTACCCCCAAAATTTATCGTATTTTTTTCATTACTCAAGTAGCATAATCATGTGCTTCAAACAGGATTTACACGGTATAAATTAACAATTTATAAGTTTACCTATATAAAAGATCATTTCAAATATTTAATACGAGATCGCTTTCCGATGAAGTTCACATATATGAAGAAGAGATTTCTTGTTTGTTGAGTGAGAGGACATTTATTTTTTATTCTTCTAAAAAGAACGTATACTTTTATATTGAGAAGTTCTAACATTAGGACTTTTTCTAAGGAGACACATACTCTCAAAAGCGATTTTCAACCGTTACTTTTTTTTCTGTTTAGATAATTTGAGGTTGAACCACATAGGTGTAATGAATCCAAGTTCCTTCAAACTATTCATCTAGACCAAGTAATTTGAGGATATTGACACGTTTGTATAATCATCTAGACCAAGTAAATCGTTTTGTACATAACCTCTGCTGACGAGGTGATTGATACTTATAATACTTTCAATATTAGATTATTGATCTATCATTGATATATCTTTCCATGAGATTATCGTAATAAATATAAAAAAAATTGAATTTTTCTTGTCAAAATCACACCTCGAGCAAGTCGTTCTTACTATTTCTAACCATCTCAATTGAATTATTCAAAGTCGTAATGCTTATTACAGAGTCATTTTATAGGTTATATCGCCACATCTCACACTATACACATATAATATCATTAATATCATTGACCTACTAATCTGAAAATGTCTCGTGACTATTGGCGATAGAATGAAATAATGAAGTTAGATCTTAAAATGAACCACATACGCACTATGAGAATGAAATAATAGAAATTTTCTAAATTTTTTCAGCCTCTCGAATAAGTAACGGGGTCTCCACACCAATCAGCAAGACTATACTAGACTCGACTCTTATAAATGTGATACCAATTAACCTAGGGCTCTGATACCAATTTGTCACGATCCAAAATCACAAATCGTGATGGCACATATTTTCTCAATCATTAGGTAAGTCAACTCAATAATTTAACCAATTCCACTTAAAATATTAAAAAATAAGTAGCAAACAAATATCTTACATACTAATATTTTAAATAAATTGCACAAACTAAAATACTACCCCAATATTCAATGTCATAAGTACAAAAGTTTATAAAAGTCAATACAATTCTCCAATTATATAACAAGTCTAAACACAAGAAATATCCTATCAGAATATCAAAACGACCTAATAAATAAAGATAGATAAAGATATAGGCAGCAAAATATCCAAGCAGCTCACCATAACTCCAAGATAATTTCAAAATAATTTAGACTCAGACTCAAGCTCCAAGAAATGTGCTCGAATTTGAAATACAATCTGCACCACAAAAGAGTAAAACAAGTGTTGTATGAGTACGAAATTATGTGTACCCAATTTATCTCATAGACCAACAACGAAGAAGTAGTGACATGAGTATATAAGAAAATTACCTTTAATTTTACAAGTTTACATTATACTTATAATTTAAGTTTCATCAAATATAGGAAATCAGTGTTATGTAATGTCCAACCACCAATAAAAACGCATAATCAACAAGAATAAATGATGTAATGAGATATGATGCAATGAAATTTCACACCATGAAATGATATGTCTCAGATGCCAAGTATTCTCTCAACGGTATATGCATGATACTCCTACGAAGTACATCGAGAGTTAATAACTCATGGGGGACTTGGAAGGTCCATATGCTGACACAAACGATCTTCATGTGTCTGTGCAGATGTTCTCAACGCACTATCATATAATTAAATAATTTTCATGTTGACAATCTCCACCTGCCCAACTCATAATCATAATATCTAGCAATTTCCAGCACAGACGATGTTCACATGCCCAACTTGTACTCAATCTCATGTCAATGCATGTACACAATATGATTTCAATAAAAAGGGATGATGATGAATCTTAACACAAATATACAGGTACAATAAAAATACATAATCACACAAAAGAATTCAAGTCAATAATACATCATCTAATGTTCATATGCTTTGACATTCTCGAATTACAATCCACATTCTATAGTAGTAAACTTACCTTTTAGCTTTATAACACCGGTACTCATATTAATGCCCCTATCACCATTGTTACGAGATACCCGTCTTTCGCCCTTACCCATTGTCTATTTCATTTCTAATCTTTAATTTAGAAAATGTCCTTCAGTGAAATCTAAAAGTGTTAACATACCTCGAATGTTGAACATGTTTCACGAATCCTCAACATCTTGCATTTCTCTTTCATAAAGTTTCAAAGCATTTTCAATCTATCAAATATATAATCCTCGTAAGGATGCGAATCTAATGATATCATATTACTATATTTAATTTTAACTCGAAAATCAAATCAAAAAGTCACCCCAAGACGCTGAATTCAATTCTGAAATTTTTGCTCAAATTCTGATCACCACAATAAAACAAACTTTCATGCCAAATTTTAGCTAAAACAGATCGTTATTCGATCCCTAAATCAAGATTTATTTATAAACCCTACGACTATATTTTCGTAATTCAACATAAATTTTACATATTTTTACCCTAAAAAATTGTTCATAATCGCATAAAAATTTATTGAAAATAATGAGAATCATTTCCTTAACATTTTGGATGAAATCCATATTCTCCTTTTTGTTTTTTTGTTTTCTTTTCTTTTTTCTCCACTGCGTAGCAAAAGATTTTCTACGCTTATTATTATTATTACTATTATTATTATTATTATTATTATTATTATTATTATTATTATTTTACTTTTTCTCTTTTTTTTCTTTATTATTATTAACAAAATTATCATTTGTTAAATTTAAAAATTGTACCATTCATTCTCTCAAATCATAAATTATTTTAAAAACTACTAAAAGAGATTAACTCAGAAAAATAAACAGAATTCAAAAAAGGTTGTTACATAATGCCATAATTTTGTCAAAAAATATTTTTTTAAATCAAAATAAGTGATTTTTACTTCTCAAACAATAATGCCAAACATGTCCTTAATATATTTAGATATTTTTCTATTTTTAAAAAAATAAACATAAACAAAAATACAATAGAGATAAAAGAAACAAAAAAATATTAGAAAAAGATAAATGTAACTTATTTAAATTATGATGAGATGCCTCACTATCTTTTCACCACCGACCATAGTTATATAAAAAAAATATGAGACACGTAAATTCATGAATTTTTTTAGAAAATTAAATATTTTATAAAAATTGATATAATAATATAAATGATAGCTATAGCTCTTTACCACAATAACGTATTTTTTTACAAAGAAACAAAAAAGAGTTTTAAAAAAATGCCAATGACATTATTCGAACGATAATTTGACTCAAAAGAAAACACAAATATATCAATAAACACATAGTACCCCAAAAATTTACCGTATTTTGTTTCATTACTCAAATTGGTGCTTCAAACACGAATTACAGTGTATAAATTAAAAATCTATAATCGTACCTATATAAAAAAGATCATTTCAGATGTTTCGTACGAGATTGTTTTCCGATAGAAGTTCAGAAGAAGAGATTTCTTGCTGAGTGAGTGAGAGGAAGGATGTTTATTTTTTTTTATTCTCCTAAAAAGAACGTACACTTTTATAACGAGAAGTTCTAACATTAGGACTTTTTCTAAAGAGACACATATACTCTCCAAAGAGTTTTTCAACCGTTGTTTCTTTTTTCTCTTTTGATAATTCGAGGTTGAACCACATAGGTGTACTGAATCCAAGTTCCTTCAAAATATTCAATAGAGAGCTTCTTGATCTACTCATGCATCTATATATTCCTTCTAAACCATTTTCAAAGTTATCAAGGTGAGCCTCGAATGGTTCTAGCCTTGTTTCCAAATCCATCTTTTCTTCTTGACCTTCACATCCCAATCTTCCCTTGTTTATCAATAACCGCGAAACCAATGACCATTTAGACACCTTTGGTTTCAAAAGTGGAACAGATAAAAAGCACAAGAACATTTGAAACATGGAGATACGCATCGCGTTAGCTTCCTTGAGTGTTTTGATCATATCTACTGTGTCATGATCAGCATCTTTGGGCACTAACGCGCGTTCAGTCTCTTGATCCATTTGCTTTAAGACCACGACTAATCGTTTAGCCTCCTTCTTTATCTTCTTACTAAATGAGGTGAACTTAGTAATACTGGATTGCGTTGTTGAATCTTTTTTCCTCCTCTTAAGAGAGGATTGAAGATCGCGAACATTTTCTTTATATTGCAAAACAAGTTCCCTAGTGGTACCACAAAGATCAAGAAGCCTCACAGATTTATCCAATAAATCTTCAACCATTTTACCAAGACGATATTGAGAAAATGCTTGAAGGGTTTGAGGTAAGTTGAGTAAAGCATTGACACATTTGTATAACTCCTCTAGACCAAGTAAACCGTTGTACATAACCTCTGCTGATGACGTGTTGGATACTTCTAATGCTTTGAGATTATTGATAGCTTCTTTGAGTTTCTCTGTGGTTTGATGTGAACATCCAGTGATACTAGTGATTGATCGAACATGATTAGAATGTGATCTTCCTGGTAAACTAATGGAACGAAAGTGGTTAGATTTCGAATTAGTAGTAGTAGGCATTGTATGTTGGTGTTTCTTATTTTTCTTGAGAGGAAAAATAATATTTATGATGGGGACAATTATAACAAAAGTTTGTTGTTTTTATAAGAGGAAAAATTAAATTTGTGTTTTTTTTGGAATAAGAATCTTATCAATTGCATATGATAGTAACATGAGCATTTCTTGGAATTTGGTAAGGTGCTACATATTTGCCCTGCAAAGTGTATAATAATTTAATCTTACATTGTCATTAAATTTTGAACATGGGTTACTGAGGTGGTGTGAGCTGGAGGAAGCGCAACAGAAGGATAATTAATAATTAATTAATTAATTATAAGTCATTATAATTATAATTTTGTTCATAATGGAGATTCACAAATATAATTAAAATATTTATATTTGTGCATGTATGGATGGCTGGCCATGTGTTTTTCTTGATAAGTAATTAATTAAGACCCAACATTACTACTTGTGTAATTAAAGTAGATTAACCAATTACTAGGAGTAATTAAACTTGATGTTCTTATGATGTCTTGTGGGATAAGAATATGCTATCAAGACTTAAACGCGTAAGTTTTATAACGTGAGAACGACAAAATAAGGGAGGTGAGATCGAAATAGTTCAAACAAAAAAAAGGAGATGCACAAATTAAATATCCCAGTGAAAAAGTGTTAGAAGGTGACTATGTTGGGTTACATGGAGACGATTATTAACTTTTTTTTATGTTTCTATCATGGTTTTTCTATTGTGTATTACTAATCATATATATATAAAGTGTTGTTATGTTTTTCTACTTTAATTATGGAGAATTTATTTCTCTTAATTACTTCCTAGATTTCACTTTTTATTGTCCTATTATTTAAAAATAAGTTTTCATTTTTACTTATTAGTTTTAATATTATAACAAAAAATAATTATGTCTTCTCATGTTTTATCCTAACGTTAACAATTTATTTTCTAAATAATTTTTTAAGACCTAATGCTTAAAAATCAATTAATAAGGATGGTATATTTTTCATGTTCAATAATAGTTGTCCATTATTAATTTAACACATTATTTAAGAAAACAATAAATAGTAAAAGTAATATTACTTTTATAAATAATAAATATACTCTAATTTTTAAGCAACAGAAATATCAATATTCTAAAAATATGATGATATCTTCATATCATTTATAACAATTTAAAAATATATTTATTTTTTTAAGTAAAAATAAACAAATAAAAAATCGAAATTGAACAACTAAAAGGGAACCGTGGGAGTATATTTACTCCATCCTGTCTTCATGTTTATCATTTATGTACATTAATATTTTTTCTTATTTATGATGATTTTTATTCAAGTTAATTTTTTCTTTTTTAAGAATTCCTTGTCTCGTTATCAGAAACATGATTTTTTGTGCCTCATTATGAAATAAATTTAATAATTTCTTTAAAAATTATTTGGCATTCACCACTCATTCAATTTAATATCATCAAAATTATAAAATATTATTATTTTATAGAGATATAATTTAATTAATAAATTAATATTCTTTAAAAATTAATTTTGATTACATCGTTTGGGATAAAGCTGTCTCAAAGAATTTAAATGAACCTTCTTGTGAAAATGACATCAATAAATTTGAGGTCATGATTAATAATCTCGATTATCAAAATAAAATGAATGTCAATAATTCGTTAGATTATTTGGGTGAAAAAGTAATACATGTTCAGAAGTCCAAAGCTTAGAAGAAATTGTGGATGCCATTGAAGAAAACAATGTTGATGATAAAGTTAAAGACGAGACAACCTTTGGAACGAACTACACATAATGAATCACCTATTTCATTTAAAATTATTCACAATTTTTGTGTAATTTCGGGAAGACAACATCAAAATTTTTTATTGCAATAAGAAAAAGTTAGAGACCGGTTCAATTTCAACTAAAATTAAATTTCAAGAAAAAAACATTAAAATCATATTTCACTAATTGTTTTAGATATGTTATTATTTTAAAAATTATTAGTTATAGTATTAACGGGACCATATATTTATATAGAGATCATCTGAAAATATATTATATTATTATTTTATCAAAATTAATAATATTTTTCACTTGTCCTTTTTTTGAAAATTAAAAATAATTTATCACTCTTATTATATTTGTATAGGTTTATATCTTGTTCATGACAGCAAGAAAAATCAATCTTGTAATATACTTTTGATTCATAATAATACACTTGATTAATTCTTAGTAAAAGTTTAATTTGTTAATTACTTGCTAGTTTCTAGTACTAGTACTTATGATTTATGAATACATATTTATAAATATTTGAGATTTAAACAAAACATAGATCCAATCACATTAATTTTATTTAACTAAGTATTGAATTGACAGATGTAATTAGTTGTGCACGAGTGGTTTATTGACGTGCTAATGATTCCCTAATTAAAAGTAATGATTAATACAGCTAATTGCAATATTGACTTCTAATTTTATTTTAAGTCCCACTTCTGCAGCAGAATCAGGAGAGATTTAATTAATTAAAATAATACTGATTGGTTATATACTTTTTCCATCTTTATTTTGTCTTTTATACAAGATTTTCTCTTCTTTTTCTTTTTTCTTGTTTGTGAAAATATTCATTTCAAAGAATACGCGGATTCAATAAACATAATATGTTATTTTAAAAATATTTATATATAATTTAATTAAATACTATGAGAGACAAATCGTGAGACGGGGTAAGTGCGCGTGATGTAGGATAGGAGCTACAAGTGTGGAAGGACGCAATTAACTAGATGAATTTGTTTTTTCTGCTTTCACCGGAGAAATTATTTTTCTTTATTTTTGATAATTTTTTATTAAAATATTTGATCACTCGAACATGAAAAAATTGATGTATCGAACTTACACTTTGTTTAAACCACAAAAGTATTGTGTAACTCATGAATATTGATTATATATTATGAAATATTTTTCAACATGTAAGCTATTCAAGGAGATGTGTTGGAAATAGGTATATATGAATTTTATTATATTGTGTTTAATTCCACAACCACAAAAACGTTGGTTGTCATAATAGAATTATGAAAAATAATGATAGTATTTCTTTTGTAGCTATGATTGAGTAGAAATTATTGGTGTGTTTGGTAAGAAGAAAAACGTTGCAAAGAATGTTGGCATGAAGAGAAAGGTTAATTCATAATATTATTGTAAAAAAATGAGGTTCGAGTTGATGAATAAAAAATTAAAAATTGTAATATGTCCTCGTTGTTATCTTTTATAGGAATTAGGAGTTAATTAATTAGGTTAAGAGAACTATGAGGTGATCCTATTAAAAAGAACATTAAGGATAAATTAGATTTCATAATTTTCAATTTCCTCATATTGTTTATTTGGTGTAAATTATGAAAAATTTTCTTCTTTTTCGTGAAAATAAGTTGTATAAATCGAGAAAATAACTTCCTTAATGGACTTATAAAAAACAAGTTTTGACAAGTGACATTTGTATCTTCCCAATCCTTCAACACATTTCATCAGTTTACCCACGCCCTCGTAGCTTCCATCCCCACCACTCGATCTACATCCTCATCGCTCATAACATTTGTCTAAATTATATAAAATAACTTTGTATCATACTTTTTACATGCATACTAAACGCACATAAAAAAAGCAGCAACTCATTTATTTTCCTAGAAAATATTTTTCATCATATCGATCGGTGATCACAACCTACAAAAATTGGCATATCGAACACATAATAAAAAGAGATATTTAATGAAAGTAAAACTTATTTTTATTGACAATATCTACTATCAAAAAATTATTTAGCAGTATTTGAATTAACGTCATTGCATCCCGTCAAAATCTTTAATAATATAATATTATATAAAGCGTTGATTATGAATATTCATGTATATTATTACACTCTAAATTATATATAATAGGACAATAATTATATTATTAATGCTAAGTCTTTTGCTTAATTGGCGTGACACCCTTTTTTTAAAACACAAAAAGGTATACCGGGTAACTCTTGAATACTTGAAAAGTGAGATTATATAATATGAAATAATTATTTATTTTCAAAATGTAAACAATTAAGAAGATGGTGTTGCAAAATAGTTATATATAATTAACTCTATTATATTTAGATATATAACACAACAACAAATTGTTGGTTGTATTAATAGAATTATGTAGGAAAAAATTGTGATAGTATATTTTTTTTAGCCATGATAGAGGGGAGGTTATATATGAGTCTGTTTGATACTGAGAAAAATATTCTAAATCGTTACTATTTTTTTTTAAATAATTTATGAATAATAATTTTTTTTACATATATGCCGAAACACAAAAATAAACAAGCATACAAAATTTTAATAGGTCGGGAGTAAAAATTCTAATTTACTTATTATAAAAACATCACTTAAAACAATAAGCATTTCTATTAAAAAAGAACTTCTTTAATTTATTAATTATAACCTAAGAGCTAGACTAAAAATTTCTAAATACTAATTAACAATTTTTAATAAACACAAATGTAGCCTAATTTTTTTTTAAAAAAAAATTCTCTTGTAGAAAAACCTACAATAATGCTTAATAAACAAATAAGGTAAGGGTGCCATCACGTTCGATTCAGTTGAAACTTTTTGTGTATATAAAAAAACACTGCATTGATTTAAATAAATAATAAACTTAAATAGTAAAAAGAAAATTAAAAATGTAAATTTTGAAAATGAAAGATATTATTATGTTAAGATTTTTGAGAGTTTTAAAAAATTTAAATAGTTACTTAGATTTTTCATCAACGTTTGCACTGGGTAAACATGACTGAGTTGAAATTATGATTTATTAATTCTCACTCAATTATATATTTGGAATAAACACATAAAGGTAATAAATTATGAATATACTGAGGTAACAATATTATACGATTTATAATAGTTCAAAATTTTTAGAGAATGAGGCCCTCTTATAACTAAAAAAAAAAAAAACTTGGACCACTTAAATATCTTTAATTTCATAATATCTAAAAGAGAACTTTACCAAATATACATACTTGATCAAATTGTCAATATAAATCGGAAAAAAAATGAAATATTTCCCAAAATTAAAAAAACAAACCGTTTATTCTACTTGAACAGTATGACATACGAAACTTTCAAACCTTCCTGAATCCGCCTCTATTTTGTACAAATTCTCAATGTTCTCAATGTTGGTGCATAAACTTGCAAGTAAATAATCTCAATCAATATATAGGCACACCTAGTGAGCATATATGGAAAAATAATATCTCCCAAAACCTAATTAAAGAATAAAGGAAACTAGTAGGAAACTCACATTTTTCATAAATTAAACTACAATTATGATTCTACTAATTTCTTA
Source organism: Solanum lycopersicum (assembly GCF_036512215.1). NCBI lineage: Eukaryota > Viridiplantae > Streptophyta > Magnoliopsida > Solanales > Solanaceae > Solanum > Solanum lycopersicum. Next base: position 5,994,737 of record NC_090802.1, on the reverse strand, counting down.
CCAACTTGGTCTCATTAATAACAACAAGGATCTACCAAAATTCTACTCTTTTTTATTAAATTTGTTTTGTGTGTGATTTTATTCTTCTCAATTGTGTGTAATTATATTCTAGTTAATTAATCTATAACCTTAATTCCACTATAATTAAGTTCTATCTTCAACTTTTTCTCTAAACACTTGATAACCTAGGGTTTCTTCATGTTTTTATAAAAGGGAAATTTTGGAGCAATTATTGATAAACTATTTTTAATAGATTACAAATTTGAATTTGACACTGTTTATATCATATTTATTGAGGTGCGATCTGTATATAAAGTATTTTTTTATATGAATTGTCTTTTTCTTTATTATTCATTTTTAATAAATATACATTGAATAATAAATAAATATTTCGTGAAAATTCTATTTCTATCGCCGACACATATTTATTGAAATGGGAACTAGATGACTTTAGTGACAGTATAGTTGTTAATAGGCATCTTATATTATTATGGGCATGTGCATTAGCTAACATATCGCATCTCATAGCCATGTGCACTGACATAGATCTTATATACGATTAAACTTCGAGTTTATTTAAATTCAGTATTTTTATTTTTAATGTAAAATTTAAAATTTGTATAGAAATTTACAAAAATAATAATAAATAATTTAAATATATTCATAAAGTAAAATAATATTAAAAATCTTTAAAAAAATTATAAAATTTAAATTCATAATTACTTTTTTTATTCACATATTGGGGAATTATTAAATAAGACATTATAAAATTGTCTTCGTACATCATTTTATATTGTTTGGTAAATAAAAAATGACGTATATAATATTTTTTTAATTTTAATTTCCATATTTTAAGTCCATTTTTTTTTTAAAAAAAATGTCTCTTTAATTTTTACAATTTATATTATAATTTTTTGTTTGATATGTTTAAAATCATAAAATTAAATATCATTTTGATATATTTAGTATATCCTTAACTTAAATCAACAACAGTTAAAAGTTATTTTATTTTTAAAATATTTACAAAGTGATAATAGAACAACAAATTAAAATGAAAAAAAAATAATGCATTTTAAATAATGCTTGAGTGGCTTTCCCACAGCCACAACTAACATAATGACCGGAGTCTATATTTTATACAAAAAAAAAAAAAAAAGATCAATATTCAAAAGGATAAAATCCCCTAAAATATTATTTTTATAATTTTAATTTATATTCAAATTAGTTAACCTATTTCAAAAAGAAATGGTCTTTTTATATAATTAAAATTAAGAAATGGTCTTTTTATATAATTAAAAAATAATATAATTTTAGATTGCCATTTTTTTAAATAAACTTATTTACTATTAGACATAAGTGGTCTACTAACACGCAATGGATCAGGTCGCTTGACTCACTCAAAATAAGAAAAACTGTAAGTAAAGAGTAGTAATCAATTTTGACCACTTAGGAACATTTTACAAGAATTAGACGAATTTCTCAGATTGTGTGTGTTAATCTTTCACAAAATAAGAACAACGATAAGTAAAGACAGAATTAATCGTTAATGTTCAATTATTAATGGGCTAACACACATAAAAAATTAAGCAGATTTACTGCTCTCCTAACTTTATAAGGAAGATTCCTTAAAGGTTTTGTAAAAAATGGTTAGGAAGACATATCATCAAAATATTAATGGGTTAACCACACAAGAAAAATTGACAAATAGTCAAATTCGTATACAAAATATGTGAAAAATGGTGATATTTGGCGTAATGTTCTCCCAACTTCTTACAAAGGGTTAAGTAAAGGATTGATCAAAACACCATCTGAAAGTCATATCACAAAAGTATTTATCGGCTAACACAAACAAAAAAAAAACTAAGAAAATCGTATGTATAATGACACTCTTAAATGTCCAAAATATGTGTTAAAAATGGTGAGTCTCACATACTGCTTCCCAACTTCCTACGGAGAGTTTCGCAAAGGTTTTACAAAATTATCGACCTGAAATCATATCACCAAAAAAATTTATGGCGTCTACACGAAAGAACATAGAAAATCATCAATTTTTTACAAAATGACTCCTAAATATTCAAAATATGTTTTAAAATGGTAAAGTTTCACATACTGCTTCCCAATTTCCTATGAAAGTTTCTATAAAAATTTTATTTAAAAAATCACTTTAAAATCATATCATCAAAATATTTATGAATATTAAAAAAAAAACTAAAAAAAAATTGTCTTATTCCTTTCAAATGACTTCTATTTGGATACTTTTATATTTCTTGATTATCACAGAAGATGTTTTACTATGTTGTGGGCTTTGGCTTGGTCCCTCCTACTCCGAAAAGGCCACCAAATAATTGCTTCTATATGCTCAATTAATTTTAAAAAAAATGTCTCAATTTCCTTTTTAGTTTGTTTTAGGGGTGCACATAAATATCGAAAAATCAAAATATTAAACTGAATCAAATTTTTTTAAAATTTCAATTTCAGTATTTCAATTTTCGATTCAGTATTCGGTTTACTTTTTTATACTTTTTGATATTTTAATTTGGTTTTTGGTACTTTTTTTTGGTATGTATTATTTTGATTTTCGATATTTTGGTTTAAATCGAAATATTATACTATAATTTATATTATATTAATTAATAATTATTAATATTAAATAATCTTTTAAAAAAAGAAAAAAGAATGTGAAACCCTACGTAATGTCCCTATTCCTAATTTAATTTTAATATTCATCTTGCAGCCTCGTCTTCCTCTTGCAAGCAACAACTCTTCCTCTTTCAGGCAGCAGCAGCCGCCGTCAGCAGCAGCGCCGCCTGCAGTGACTTCAAGTAGACCTATTAAAAAACCGAAATAAAAAAATCGAACCGAAATATTTTGATTCGGTATTTGATACAAAATTTATAAGAACCAAAAATCGAAAAAAACAAAACAAAATCGAATTGAAATACCGAATGCCCACCCCTAGTTTATTTATAAAAAAAATGTTTTCATTTTTTTTGAAAAAACTTTAATTTTAACTTTTCACGTGACATTTCTAAGACCACAAGATTAAAGGGCATTTTGGTACATTTGACATAACTTTAATTTTGAACCACAAGATTAAAAAGTCTTTTCTTTTCTTAAATTTCTTTCCAAGTCAAACTAGGTTAATTTTTTTGAAAAGTAGGGAGTATTTAATATAATAAAATTATTAAGATATATTTAATAAGTTATCATTCAAAATTATTTTATTATTGTAGAAAATTTTAATTTCATAACGTTAAAATTCAAACTTTTATCTGAGTCGCAATATGACAAATGCCGGACCTGCTGGACTATGAAGACTGTGGCAAAATAATTTATTTTTTATTATGAATATTTAAAAATTAATTAAGTCTAAAAATAATTACTTATTTTCCTTTTTAAGTTTGTAAGTACAAAAGAATATTCATTTCTTTTTAAGGAAAAAAATTAATTTCAATAATTCACATTGCATTTCGAAGATTACAAAATTAAATGATACTTTTATATAATTAAAATAATTTTATTTAAGATAATAAAATTTTAAAATATTATTTATTCGAACTCGGTATTAAGCTAATGAAAAAGAGCCTAAAATATTTTCAAAGGTATTAAAAATGATACAAAATTATCCTCCATCCATCTATTGGCCCCAAAATACCTTTCTCACCCACCTATTAGCTCCAAAATACCCTTGTCATCCATCTTTTAATTTAAAATTAACCACTTATTTAATGGTTTTAAATTTAAACTATTTAAACATTTTTTTAAATACGTGGCGATAAACTAGTTGTTATACTTTAACTTATTAGTATAATTTATAAATCAATTCACTACCCACAACAACAGAAAATTCACTGTCAATTGAGTGTTTTTAAAAAATTGAGGTAAAAATATTTATAGAAGTAAATTATCATACATTCAAGTTTCTAAATAAAAATTATCGATAAACTTAAGAGTCTGCCTATGTTCATCTTAATTATTCTTACATCTCAATTATGTGATGTTACTTCGTAGGTAATTTTTTTTTCAAAATAATATATTAAAGATTTTAAAACAAATCACAAATATTTATAAAATTATATTTTAAAAAGATGCATGAATCAATTCGGAATATATTACTTTTTTACCTTTAATCATAAATTTCTAATTAAATCTTGAAAGATAATTCTATTGAAAGTGTCCTCCTAAATAAGCGGTTCAACCTAAATTTAATTGGGACTTTGTTTCGGACTCGAATAATTTTGGATCATTTTTCAGTAGTCTATAATTTCATCGTGTTTTAGTAGTGTTTATGGCGATTTTGATATTATAATTAGATTATTAATTGGGTGGGATTTAATTAGTAATGAGCGAATAGTGGATTCGTTTATGAATTATATTAATAAATTAAACTATAACCAACAATTAAACGCAAGTATTTTAGAAAATATTTAAAGAGTTTAATTTTAAAAAAATTAAATAAGTAGTCAATTTTAAACCCAAAGGTGAATGATATTTTGAAGTCCGTAGATAGATGAAAATGATATTTTGAAACCATTATCAAGAATAATTTTATATTATATAAATATTTTAGGTCCTTTTCTGTTAAAGCTAAATTAGATTAAGAAAAAATTAAAGAAATATAGTCATAACTTTGGAAATATCGAAAGAATCTTTTCTATTTTTAAACAAATGACTTTCTTGAAAGTGATGCTAATAATATAAATATAAATATCCCTTTTTATTTATCTCTACAAAAAGTAATTACAACAAAATTTAATTTTTTCCATTTTAGACTGAAAAAATGGCACTTTCAAACACAGAAGGCTCAAAAGGACTGTTGCAGAGTCGAGAATTGTTTGAGGTATTCATTATTTCTTCGTTTTAATTTATTTGATTTATAATTTTTCTTTTTACAAGTGTTTTTTTTTTCTTTTCAATTAATTTTGATAATCATCTAATTTATTAGTTGATTTACTATTTAAATTTCTGTTTTGTTGGTAATAATTCAATTCTTCGTGTTGTGATTCATTTTTTCATATTTTTTCTAACCCTAATTTAATTTTAATTTCAATTTCTTACTTGACAGGTCTGAAATCATTAAATTTTAAAAAAATATTTATGTATATATTATAAATTATTGGTTTAAGATCATAAAATTTTCTTATATTTTATGCGAAGTTAAAATCAGATTTTAAAAAAAGGGTTAGGAAAGGAAATTACAAGTTGGAATTAGTAAATTTTTATTTTGTTGATGAGGATTCAATTCTCTGTGTTGTACTTCCTTTTTCCATTTTCTTTCTACCCTTTAATTTAATTTTTTTAATTAAATAACTTCTTACTTGACATGTATAAAATCAAAAAATTAAAGTAAATTTTAATATATTTTATGAATTTTTAATTTAAAATTATAAGATTTTTTAACCGAACTCAAAATTAGATACAATTAGGGTTAGGGAAAGGAAATTACAAGTCTGAATCAATACGATAAAAATTCAAACAGTCAATTAACTAAGTTAAATAAAATTACCGGACACACAAATTAAGATAGAGGAAGTAAAAGAGGATCAATAATATTCTAACTTTGTATCTACTAATTAATTATTATTTTTATGTGTATTTTCTTTTGCTAACTTATAATTAATTCATTAATATATGTATATTTTATTTTGTGATAATGCAAGTATGTATTGGAGACTAGTGTTTATCCAAGGGAGACAGAGCTTCTCAAAGAGATCAGAGTTATAACTGCAAATCATCCACAGTAATTTTAATTTTTTATTGGCTTTTCTAATTATTATAATGCTATTTTAGCCATCAATTTCTAAAGTGCAAAATTATTTGAGACATATATTTATTAAATTATTTGATTAAATTTTAATTATTTTACTTTTCACCTCGTTAAAAAATTTTAATTCGAAAAAAAAAAAAAAAATTATTAAAATTTCTGACTCGACCACTGCTTATATACAGAAGTTTGATGTCAACTTCACCAGATGCTGGCCAATTGATAGCTCTACTTCAGAAACTAATAAATGCCAAAAATACAATTGAAATTGGAGTCTTCACTGGATATTCTTTGCTTCTTACAGCACTTACAATTCCTCAAGATGGCAAGGCTAGTCCCATCTCATTTTTATATAATATTTTTTTCGTTTTAATTTATTTATTTAGCTAATAAACAAATAATATGTTTGATCTATAACTAGTACTATTGTTTGCGTGTTATAAAGATATTGAATCTTTTTTAATTTAGCTATGTGCGTGTTTACCTTTTATATTTCGAAATATCTATCGAGACATATTTTTGCCAACTTGAAGTGTCTATTTGATTATTAATAAGTGTGTGACTTTTAAATTAAATTATGCCCTGGTTATTTAGGTATATATATATTCTTTTTAAATTAAAATATTTAAATTATGAATGAATTAATGTGAATGCAGATTACAGCTATAGATATGAACAAGGATACATATGAGATGGGATTACCAATTATAAAAAAGGCTGGAGTTGAGCACAAAATCAACTTCATACAGTCTCAAGCATTATCAACCCTTGATGAACTTTTGAAAGATGTAAGTATATAATAGACGTAATACATAAACAAACACTTTTAATTCTTTCATCTTATTTTTACTATTTTCTCTGTCTCAATTTACGTGACACTATTTGGATTTCAAGATTCAAACAAGTCTATCTTTGATCGTATATTTTTCATATATCTTTTAAATATTCTGAATTCACTTCATCAAAAATGATTATTAACATTTAGTGGCAAATTAATTAACGGTAGTAGCTTAATAGCTGCTAAATATTTGATTGTAATGACACTTAACTAACGTCGATAAAGACTTTTTACTCTTTATTAACGTCCATATTTATTGTCGCTAAAAGTTGTTTTTGTTATAGTAATTATCAATTATTGTGACTGATAATACTTTTTTACATAGTTTATATATATATAAATTTCATTTAAAAAACTTTCAAGATTTCTTGTGTAAATTCCCGATCAAACTTAAACTGTTTGACACCTTTTCAATGAATACTTTATTATCTACTTTAAACCTTACCTATGCATTATGTTATTTGCTTTAATTTTGTTGTAGGATGCAAATAGAGGAAGTTTTGATTTTGCTTTTGTTGATGCTGACAAAGTTAATTATCAAAAGTACCATGAAAGATTGTTGCAATTGGTGAAAGTTGGTGGCATAATTGTGTATGATAACACACTATGGTTAGGGACAGTTGCTATGCCTGAAGAGTTTGTTAAGGAAGATTTGAAACCAACTAGGTTATATACCATTGAATTTAACAAGTTTCTAGCCAATGATGATCGAGTTCAGATTTCTCAAGTCCCTTTAGGTGACGGAATCACCATTTGCTGGCGACTCTAAAGATTCTGAGGATCTATCAGAAATCATCGTTTCATCTTTAAAAGTTAAGTATGACATTGTGTCCATTTTATTTACTTCATGTTTTATTTTACGAAGTATGTTGCAAAATTGTGCTTAAGTTTGTCTACACAACTTCAAATTCAAGGGCTACTATTTTTCATAAAAATCTCTATGTTTTGCGAATGGTGGCCCGATGATCATTTTTATCGAAATATTATATAAAATGTTATATAAAGTATATAAATTAAAATTTATGTTTTGTATATTTATGTTAAATCTTAAATATTTTTTAATAAATTTCTGATTTCGCCACATCAGATCCACTTGGATAATTTTAATTATGTTTGAATTAAATCTAGAAATTTTACGGAATATTATGTTCTTTTCCACTTACGAACATTTGCGGAGATGTTATACTCCCTCTATTTCATATTGAGTGAATCTTTGAGGCTTTTTTCATTGTTTAAAATAACTGAATTGTTCAAAGTTTAAAATAATTTTTTGTATTTTTTTCATATTTTTTTAAGAGATAAATTACACTATTTATAAAGTTATATTTATCATTTTACAAAGGACAATGATGAAAATTCTGAAATGTTTTTCTTAATAAATATACATTATCTATAAATTCAATTAATATGGAACCGAAAAAGTAGGACTAAATATCACCTTAATAATTACAATAAATTCAATTATAAAATGGCTCATGATATTGTTATTGATGCACGAGTGTTAAGAAATATAATAGAGTTGTGCTAGAGTATATTTAACATTTAAGATGAATTAAAATAGTTCGTACAATATTGATTGGTAAAAGAATTAAATTGAGAGCATGTCTTAGCTGTAATGAAAATATATATATTAATTTGAGTGATCCTTTCAAAAGATGAGATAATTTTTAAAGATATATAAATATTTATTTACTGATTAAATAAATTTTGTCCTTTATCAATCAATCACATGCTAAATTCAAATCCGAAGCCGAGCAAGCGATGGTGCGAGGGGGCATCTTCTTCTTAGCTCTTTAAGAAGTAATGGAAGTGTTTCCTTATATAAGGACAACAATTTCCATTTCTTTTGCCGATACTTTTCATTTGTACTTTGCAAATGACTTTTCATTTTACCTCCAAAGTAGTTCCCTCACTTTTCATATTCTCTCTTTTCTTTTTCCATTCACACTTGCTAAACCCAACACTCTTGTCTCGAAACGAAACTTCCATGTTTGGAGAACTTTGTTTTCTTTGTTGCTTAAGTGTTTTGCTGATTGTTCTTGCTCCTTAGTTCATAATTTTGATATTGATACATATTTTTAGTCGCTAATCGAGTTAGACGCAATATCAAGTTGAAATTATGGATTCATGCTCAATCTTGTGCTCTCTTTGTGTCCATGGGTTCGATTCACTGTGATTCTCCTCACCTTGTGTTTGTCTAGTTATGCCAATTTTCTCTTGTTTCATATCGTCTCCTTATTTCCAAATAAGACACTATATATACCTATATATATTTTGGTGTGAAATCTTCTCTTGATGGTACTTATGTTGGTTTAGCGTAGTATTCGGCTAGTTTTAGAAATCTAACTTAGAAATTTTAGCCAAAAAGTTAGTTATCGGATAACCAAGACGTCTTAGGTGCTTTTAAACCTTCCTAAGGCGTTAATATGAATTCTTGAACCCCTAAAAAATCTTTCAACTTGATTTCCTGTTTAGTCAAATTGAAAGAATAGTTTTCTTAATTTTTTCTCAAAAATTAAATGGCGACTTTAAAAAAGTCGAAAACTTTTGAAAATAATACAAAAAATTCCTTTTTCGATTAAAACACTTACTTGGGACTAATGCTAATATAAATATGAGGAAATTATATATATGCTGGTTAATTAGTTATATTATATCTATAGTTTTAGTTAATTACTGCTTGCGCTATACATTCAGTAATAATAATTACGTGAACTGAGGTTGTGAGTTTGTATTATTCATACATTTGTATAATTTAGAGTTTGTATAATTTTTGTATAATATAAGAAAAAAAGTTTGAAATATGTTCAAACTTTGATCGGAATTGTTGTTACAATACCAGACTTTGGAAATGACCTTTTACCCCTGCACTATTTAACAGTGTATTTTAAAGGTATATATGTTTCCACGTAGACATAAAAAATATTTCATAATTATAAATAGCAATGTGTCTACGTTGACACATATATATACCTTTAAAATACACTACTAAGTAGTTCAGGGGGTAAAAGATCCTCCATAAAGTTTGGTAACGTAACAACAATTTTGGCCAAAATTGGAATAGTTTTCAAACCCTTTTCCCTATAATATACTTTGTATAACTGTTTAAAGTTCTGATGTTTATACTTGTATCAATTGGTTATTTTGAACTTATACAAAAATAGCTCAATTATATCAACATGCTCACACTACAACAAAAATGACCATTAACGACATTTAATTCTTAATTGCCGCTAAATATGTATTTTTAGCGGCAATTGTCACTCTTTGTGGATGTCCCTAAAGCCTTTAGCGATATTGGTTCTAATGACACTTAACTAATGTCAATAAAGACTTTAGCACCTTTATTACTGTCAATATTTAATGTCGCTAAAAATTATTTCTGTTATAATGTCACCAATTACATCAATGAATCAACTTAAACTATAGTTACATTTCGTAAATATACAAACTACAACTATAAATTATAATTATTATAATGATTATTTGCAAAAATTTCCTTATAACTATCCCTTTTTCTTTTTCTTTGTCTCAACAAAAGTAGCAAACAAAAATTATTTCCTCTTTTTAGACTGAAGAAATGGCTCTCTCCAAATCTTTGGAAGGCTCAAAGGGACTGTTGCAGAGTCAAAGAATTGTGTGAGGTAATTATTTAATTATGAAATTATTATCTTAAATTAAAGATGTTCATAAAACATTATTATTTTTCTTTTGAAATTTATAATATAAATATATTAAGATACCAAATTTAAAAAATTATTAAAATATTTATCTCAATTTAAGGTGTTCAATATGCCTGGTATTTATGAAGTGTTTCTCTAATGATATGATGACAAATATACTGACTATGCTTATGACTTATGCTTATCCCCTATCTTCATAATGGTGTTAACCATAGTACATAACATTAATTCAAATGAAATTTCCCTTTTTGCATGTTTTCGACGTTTTTATGCATGGCTATCATTGAGGGGAAGCTAAATCGTGTGAGATCTAAAATGATAGAGAAATACTCATATACTATCTGAATAAATGAAAACTGAGAGTTTAAACAATAACTGAAAAGTCAAACTATAACATTGTAGTTGAATCTAACTATGTCTAAAATATACCTCTAGACTGACTAGAAGTGCTGGGACATGTGTAACTGTTAACTAAGATTATTAGGTTTAGGTTTAGACTTCCATACTGGGCTTAAGCCCACTGTAATTATGTAACTATATATATCGTTATGCTAATGGAAAACCCCACGAGGTGGTATTTTCTAATTCGATACAGCTTCTACATGGTATCAGAGCCTCGACCGGGAAATCAAATCCTAGCCGAGAGCCCAACAATTCCGCCGCCAAAATACAATCCTCAAATCGTCGCTGCAATCTCGCACGACAGAATAGTCGAATTGGCAGATCGACACAGTCCCACGAAGAATCATGACAGGCGAGTCCATTCATCAATCCAACAGCACTGTTTCCACAGCGACTGTTGCGAAGATTCGACCGATTCATGATCCGAGTTCCGTCTACTATTTGCACCCATCGGAAGGACCAAGCAACTCTCTAACTAAATACCTGCTAAAGGGAGACAATTTCGATGTTTGGGAACAAGCGATTTGTCATGCACTCGAAGGCAGAAGCAAGATCGGTTTTCTATATGAAAACGAGTTTCCAAAACCGACGAATGATTTAGAACTCGATGCTTGGAAAGCAAATAACTCCATCATATGCTCATGGATATTTAATAGTGCTGACGAAATGATCCAGCCTAGTCTCGTCGCCCACAAAATTGCCCACGAACTATGGACTGATATAAAAGCAAGATACGGAGGTATGAATGCTCCAAAATCTTGGCAGCTGAAGTCAGACCTACAAACGTTGCGGCAAAAAGGTCAATCTGTAGTTTCTTACTACAATCAGTTTATCGCGATTTGGAACCAATTGTACGGGTCGATCGATCCAACTTGCGGCTGTATATGTCCTGCGGCTGCCAAAATGCGTCTTCGCTTTGAGGAGGAGAAGACGCAGGCCTTTCTTCTAGGGCTGGACGATGCACAATTTGGAGCCACTCGCTCCCAAATTCTCGGCACCCGACCACTCCCTGTCCTTAATGAAGCATATTATCTTGTCTCTCAAGAGGAGAGACATAAATCGATTGTGCGCAACCGAGATGACCAAACTGATGGACTAGCATTCGCGGCTGAAAATCAACCCACACAAACCCCGAAATACAAATGCACTCATTGCGGAAAAACTGGTCACTCTGCAGAACAGTGCTTTCTTTTGATAGGATTTCCTAGCGGAGGAAGAAGGGGTCGTGGGGGAGGACGCGGAGGTAGAAGTGGTCGTGGTTCTCCTTCTGGCAGAGAACAAAGTGCCGGCCGAGGTGGGAGCTTGGCTGCACACGCTGACAGCTCCACTGCACCAACAGCGACAATCGGCAGCAACCAAGGCACGACTATTCCTGGATTATCGGCTGAACAGATGACTCGATTATTGCATATGCTAGACACTCCTACACAATCTGCCAACCACACGGGTACGGTACACGCTTTGTCACCCGATTGGTTAATTGATAGTGGTGCTTCACATCACATGACGGGTAATTTTTTTATCACTTTATGATATTACATCTGTCCCTGAGTGTTCTATTGGTTTGCCGGATGGCACTCGAGTTGTGGTAAATTCTTGTGGGAGTGTAATTATTTCTGATAACTTAACTTTGCACAATGTATTATTTGTCCCTAACTTAAAGTGCAATCTGATATCTGTTGGCTGTCTAATTAAATCAAATAATTGTCGTGTGATTTTTGATGATTGTTGTTGTGTGATACAAGACCGTGTTTTGACAACGGAGATTGGTCGGGGTACAGCTCATAACGGGGTATATGTGTTCCAGTCTCAAGCCTTCGTGTCAGCTTCTAGAGCCAACCAAGTCGATTTACTACACAAGCGACTGGGTCATCCATCTCCTGCAATTTTATGTTCCCCTCCTTTTAATAACACCCCCTCAGATGTCAAACATTTAGAGTCGTTTGAGATCTGTTTTTATTCTAAGCAAACTCGTTCAAGTTTTCCTTCTAGTTCTAATAAAGTTGCGTCCATTTTTGATTTAATTCATTGCGATTTATGGGGTCCTTACTCCACTTGTCTGTCTTCTGGGTCACATTATTTTTTAACCATTGTCGATGATCATTCTAGAGTTGTCTGGGTGTACCTCGTTAGAGATAAAAGTGAAGCCACATCTTGTTTAAAACAATTTCTTACATTAATCCAAACTCAGTACCACAAAACTATAAAAATTATCCGTTCTGACAATGGTACTGAATTTCTTAACACTCCTCTCCGTCAGTTTTATCATGACATGGGCGTTCTTATCCAAACATCATGCGTCGGTACCCCCAACAAAATGGAAGGGTCGAGCGCAAACACCGTCATATCTTAAATGTAGCACGCTCCTTGATGTTCCAAGCATCACTACCAGTCGAGTTTTGGGGGGAGTGTGTCCGTACTGCGGTTTATCTCATCAATCGCACACCTAGTCGTATCCTCGGTGGCAAATCCCCATTTGAAATACTAAATAAAACCCCACCAGATATATCCCATCTACGTGTTTTCGGGTGTCTGTGTTTTGTTCGAAATATCCAGCGTCCACCAAATAAATTTGCACCTCGAAGTCTCAAATGTATGTTTCTAGGTTATCCTTCCGGGACAAAAGGTTGGCGGGTATACGATTTGGAAACTCATCGTTTCTTTCATACGCGTGACATCTCGTTTGATGAAACGACCTTTCCTTTCGCTCCCACACATACCAACCAGCAGCCCAAGACGTCCAAACCACCGATCCACCAAGCAGATTTTCCGAACAACATTGCTGTCCCTACCTCATCAATCAATTCCAACACTTCATTTAATTCCCAGCCACACAGCAGCACGCCCCAACAGTCAGCACCCTCACCCATTGTGCCTCCCATCGACAGCAGCACGTCTCAACAGCCAACACCCACAATGCCTTCCATCGACAGCAGCCCTCCCATCGACCAACGCGATAATTCGCCAAATCCACCACCTACCCGTGCTTCGAGTCGTGTCCGCCATCCACCTAGCTATCTTTCTGAATATGTGTGTCAATCTGCTACCAACGTACCTTCCGTTACTTGTCCCACGACGAGTCCTCGTTCAGGTACACGGTTCCCTATCACTAACTACGTTCATTATGACAAATTACATGACATATATCGTGGTTTCTTGGCTGCCATTTCTACTACAGACATCCCCAGATCATTTCGAGATGCTGTTAAATCGGCTAATTGGAGGGAGGCTATGCAAACAGAAATCCGAGCCTTGGAAAATAATCAGACTTGGGTGTTAACTGATCTTCCAGCCGGTAGACGAGCTCTGGGTTGTCAATGGGTGTACAAGACAAAATATCATGCCGATGGATCTAAAGAAAGGGACAAAGCACGGCTGGTTGTTCTGGGTAATCATCAAGAATTTGGCACAAATTATACGGATACTTTTGCTCCAGTTGCCCGAATGGGAACTGTACGAATTCTTTTGTCAGTTGCCGTTGCCAAGAATTGGGAAATTCACCAACTGGATGTAAATAACGCCTTTCTACACGGAGATATCACCGAGGAGGTCTACATGCGGCTTCCACCCGGCTACTCTACCGCACACCCAGGAAAAGTATGTAGACTGCAAAAATCTCTCTATGGTCTACGACAATCACCCAGAAATTGGTTTGAAAAACTGACAATTGCATTGAGGCGTTATGGTTTCAAACAGGCTCATAAGGATCATACTCTGTTCATCTTTCGACGTGGCGCCGACTTCCTAGCTATCTTAATTTATGTCGACGACATTTTAGTCACAGGTAACAACCTCACTCTATGTGCTTCATTCAAAAAATATTTACACAATTGTTTTCAGCTGAAGGACTTGGGGCCTTTGAAATATTTTCTGGGAATCGAATGTGCCCGTTCGTCAACCGGTTTAGTGTTGTGCCAACGCAAGTACGCTCTGGAAATCCTGCAGGAAGCTGGCCTCACTGGCTGCAAACCGGCATCGACCCCTTTGCCTCCTGGTCACGGCTTGGCTATGTCGACCAGCGCGCTGATTCGAGATCCAAGTAAATATCGTCGTCTGGTTGGTCGTCTCATCTATCTGACTATTACGCGCCCGGACTTGGCTTATTCAGTTCATCTCCTGTCTCAATTCATGCATGAGCGCAGAATTGACCATCTCAACGCTGCTATGCGTGTGTTGCGTTATCTCAAAGGTCATCCTGGTCAGGGCATCCTTCTCCGCGCAGATAGTAACTTACAGGTTATGGCGTATTGTGACTCTGATTGGGCTACATGCCCTCTCTCTAGAAAGTCTGTCAGCGGTTATTTTGTCATGTTGGGATGCCCTCCCATTTCTTGGAAGACCAAGAAACAGACTACAGTCTCTCGCTCTTCTGCCGAAGTTGAATACCGGGCCATGGCTGACACTTGTTACGAAATTCGGTGGATTCAGCATATTCTTGGATGCCTTGGAGTCGCAACTACCGCAATTCCAAGGCTATACTGTGATAACCAATCTGCTCTCTACATCGCTGCTAATCCAGTATTTCATGAGCGTATGAAACATGTCGACATCGATTGTCATATTGTACGTGAATGTGTACGACGTCACGAGCTCTCAACTCATTACGTTCCCACGCGACTACAGCTAGCTGATTTGTTTACCAAACCTTTATCTCATCCTACTTTTTCGTTTTTTGTATCCAAGTTGGGCATTCACGATGTTCATGCTCCAACTTGAGGAGGAGTGTTAACTAAGATTATTAGGTTTAGGTTTAGACTTCCATACTGGGCTTAAGCCCACTGTAATTATGTAACTATATATCGTTATGCTAATGGAAAACCCCACAAGGTGGTATTTTCTAATTCGATACAGCTTCTACAGTAACTAAATCTAGCAAAACCCTAAACTAAATAATAAAATGGAAAGATAACATGTCAACTGTCTATTGGAGACATTAACATATTCTATCACAAAAATCTACTCATATAAAATATAAGAACTCAACAAGATATAAAACATGAACGATTAAAATAAGAAATAAATGTCAAAAATATATCTAAACTATCTTTTTTTTAGTTTCACACTTAATTATTATTTATTAATTTAAGAAATACACCTGAGATATTAAAATATTCAATTTTGACAAAAATCAAAGATACCATTAATATCGTTAAAAGCGAAAGATTAAATATTACTATTCCCTAAAAAAACCATCTCCTCCTCCCTCCTTCCCAGAGACAATCCCCCATCCTTTTTAATATAAACTATTTTTTATAATTCAAATAATTACAAATCAAAATCAAATGAAATTAATTAAATAATTAACCAATTAAATTATTAATATTTTTAAACAAACAGATTGAAACAAACAAAAAATATATATACATACTAGTAAATTGTTTTATCAAAAGTTTTTTTTTTGTGTATATTGATGGGGTTTTTTTCTTATTTATTTTTAATATATATTATTGTGTGATGATGCAAGTATATATTGGAGACAAGTGTGTACCCTCGAAAGGCAGAGTTCTTCATGAGATCAGAGTTATAACTGAAAATCATCCAGAGTAATTTTCATCTTGCTTTCATACTTCAATTTGTTTAATTCTATATAAATTTAAGTGTTTACTTGTATATATCCCATGTTAAGAATATAAATATCAAGTGAAATTATGTTAAAGAATATATTTATGAAATTATGTTAAGGCCAAATACATAAACAAATCCTTAAACTTGTTGAGTTTTTTCCTTCAGATGCCTTAACTATGTCATTTTTCTATTGAACCATTGAATCACCCACAATTTGTTCCTTTAAAACACTATTGATTGAATTTGATCGGTTTTCCTATTGTAAATGCTTTCAATTGTGTTCGAATTGTAATAATTTTGATTGAAGGAACGAAGACAAACCGTGTTAGTCTCATTTGTTTTCTAATGTGTTCAAATGACTTAAGTAAAACACAATTATTCTCGAACATTTTCACTATCAATTGGACTAATGAGTTGTGGAACAATATATGTATCTTCTATCAATATCCCTTACAAATCTGGTTTCACATCAGACAACGATGTTTGTTTAAATAGGACAAATTATGGGGGTTCCATGATTCAATAGAAAAATGACGTAGTTGTGATACCTGAAGGAAAAAATCTAACAAGTTTAGGAATCTGCTTATTTATTTGATCTTCTGTTAAATGTCATTTTAGCCATCAACTTCTAGAGTGCAAAATCAACTTGATACTTTTTCATTCAAAATTACACTGTTAAATTAGATTGAAATTCTTATTTTCATACAGAAATATCATAGGAAAAATGATCAAATATCCTTAAAATTTGCACAATATAATGAAATTCTTGTTACTTAAAGAATCAAAATGTTTTCTTTTCATGCTAAACATATCAATTTTGTTTTTACACATTAATATGTTAAACATATTATTAATCAAAAGAAATGCTTTCATGCACTTTTTTAATTCGAAAGATAAAAATTAATCAGTAATATTTTTATTAGGTGTAGAATATATATGTCTTTGTTGATAATAGTTTAGCTTTAAAATATCTTTATTGTTAACATTAAAAATATTTTTGAGTTAAACAATTAATAATAGAAGTATTTTTTAACTAAATAATTAGCAATACAGGTATTTTAAAATCAAACTATTAACAGAGAATATTTTGCATTTAATTTTTTTTTTAAAAAAAGATATTTTAACTCTTTTCTGATTATTGTATATTGACTCTTCCTCTTTTTATATATAACTATTTTACATTTTAACATTTTTTTAACACAAAAATCATTGAAAGGATCTTCGAAATTTGTTTAGAACTCCATAAACACAAATCATATGAGTAAATTGATTATATTCGACGTTTCGAATTCAATGGAACCTCCAAATACAAATTTGAGATCTCATTGACCCGATATCCGTGAAAATTATAAGAAACTACTGGTGAGCTATTATTTTTAGCTCGTGCTGGATTCTCTCATTCACGTCTTGATGTCCTTGAATTTCGGACATGGACCATCTTTTTGCTTATTTTGTTTTCTCAAATACTGTTAGACTTGGTAATTTGAGGATGTCTTTGATGTGATGACTTTTAGATTTTGAGAATAATATGTATTAAACTTTAGAAGCTTATTTAATTGGTTACTAAATAAGTTTTGGAGCTTCCGCATTATTTTTGTTATTCATAGTTAAAATATTGATATATGTTGGGGTTTAGATTTGTTAGTTCGCTCACCTAGGAGGTTAAGTGTGGGTGTCACTCACGACTCATTTTGGGTCGTGACAACTACTCCCTCCATCCACCTTTTATTTGTTATGTTGTGCTTTTCGAAAGTCAATTTGACTAACTTTTAAAGTTAGATTATATTACATTAGTTCAACCAAGACCTCACCAAGGTCGAAAATCATCACCCAAATTCAACGGAACTTTCAGAATTTCGATCCAAGCATCTACACCCCGAGTGTTTGACCAAAGTCAAAACCAAAGGCTAAAAAAAATTCAATAATTTTCAACTTAGGACGTCAATTCCTGAAAAAGACTCCGAATCTAAAACTGACAACTTTACTAGATTAGATTCCACATTTGGATGAAATTGATCGAATTCCATTCTGATACTCGAAACTCCAAAAGACTTTGAAATCCACTTTTAAGTAACCTTAGCCTTTCGTAATCCATTACTTACAAAATTCTCAACTTTTTATTCAAAGCTTGGAAACCAATTTTCAAAATTAAACATAAAGGATCTAAGATCGATATAGGGAGGCAAAAACATTATTTCACGAAAATATTCAAAAATGACCAACCAGATCAGTACACAAAAGAAAAGGAATTGGCTATGTACTAGCTTGAAAGAGCTTTGGTGGGAATATGATTCAAGGTCCCTCCACCCTTAATTATAGGTCTCGAATCTGAGCATCATATGACGTGAAAAAAATTATGTTAAAAGCTTATCCCACCCCACCCCACCCTAGAAATAAATCCTACAAAGCACAACATAAAATTTAATCAAAATCCTAATACATATATCGAAACACATTTAGAGAAGACAAACAGTAAGAAATACCTCCAATTTTTCTTTTCTTTATTGAAATTTAAATGTTGCATCTTTAAAAGTAATATATTTAAGGTGAGACAAATCATTCAATTCCATGTCAATTAAAGATTAAATTAGAAGTGGAATTTATTAAGGGCCTTGTGGGCCAAAGAAATAATACATTACTATCACAAGTTGATTACAATAATAAGTACTTATTACAATAATAAGAGACTTCCTCTCTATGTTATGTTGTCTAGATATCCTTTATTAGCTAATACTTTTTTTTCCAACAATAGTTATAAAATATATATGGAATTTATTCTCTTATCATAATTATTACGATTCTTTTTTATAAAAATAAAAATTATAAAAAATTGAGGTTTGAATTAACTAGTGACATCAAAAAGGGTCGTTGGGTAATGCCACAAATAAACTATTAAATACAATTATTCTAAAATATACATCATAAAAGTCAGGATGGCCGAGTGGTCTAAGGCGCCAGACTCAAGTTCTGGTCTTCGTAAGAGGGCGTGGGTTCAAATCCCACTTCTGACATTTTTTTCCCCTTTATTCTGTTTTATTGGTAACTCAATCAACTTTACGATTTCTTTTTTGTCAATTTTAAAAAATATATTTTTTTATTTGGCAATTAATTATCTAATGATACTATCAACATTTTATTTCTGTTGGATTTTGTTTATTCGATAATTTTTGTTTATCTATTATAAGGATAGTCTTGAAAATATTATAATTTTCTTTTTATATTTCTTAAACTATGTGCTCAGTTAAATTACATTACATATACTGAGACGAAAAAGTAATAATTTTACCTTTACTAAAATTCAAACCTAAAACCTCATAATTCTCAACTCAGTTCTATAGTCATTATGCTAAAATCTATCAAATTTGGTGAGTTTGTGATATTTCTTATCTATCAATTTGTTTATCAACTACAGAGTCAGAACAGTGTATAACCGTCCATCAAAATAGTATTCATTAAATATGTATTTTTGGTATACTAAATATAACACATAAAAATTAAATTTTCACTTTTATTTGTTATGGAGCGGTTATAATTACTCTCTCCATTCATGCTTATTTATGCACTATTTCAAAATTAGATTTTCACTTTTACTTATTACTTTTAACCAATTAAAAAAAAAACTATTTATTTCCATCTTTTCCCTTTAGCATCTGTTAGTATTAATTATGATAATCTAAAAATTTAATTATAGTTCACATTTTTAAAAAGAAAATGTTACATTTAAACACACAGTATGTCTCTACAGAATAATTTATATATGATTAATAAACTCGATTAGAATAATTTTTGACAGTAAATTAAAAAAAATTAATATGTTTTATTCTGTCGATTTGTCTCAATAATTATCATGTGGTTGAAACCAAAGGCATTTTTGGTGTCCCACCGTACAAGACATGAAATCTTTAGTACATGAATATTGTAAAAGGATTCATGCATGTATATCAATCTTATAGTATTATATTTTGAAAAATTTGAGCTATTTTTTTTTTTTTGATGATAGGAATATAATTGGTTCTTTTAATATCACGATAACATGTATTAAGTAACATTGTCTATTAAATTAGACAGATAAATTGAGATCTATGAGAGGGCAAGGGTGTTCAACCAAAAATACATTGTATAAGGAATAGTGATTGTGTGAAATATACGTGTATTAGAAATAATGTAAATATATGAATATATATATAAAAAGAGTGATATATTTGTCTGGCCTATTTTATTTCGCGGTTACTATATCACTAAAGGGAGGGATAACTTATTTGACGTTATCCTCCACACCAAATGACCTCGTATATTTTGAAAATTTGAACACTAGACTAGAGGTTGGGTCAGTGATTTTGGAGGTTCGAAATTCACTTGAAATTCCAAGTTTAAATCCTGAGCGCTACATTTTAGTTTTCAAACTCTCAGTGAAAATTCTTAATTCACCATTGCAATTAGCGCCTCGGGGATGGCCGGGATTGGGATGATCAAGGATAGAGAGGGGGTGGGGGTGCTACGTCGGTGAGTAGGAAAGATATTGTTTTCATTTTTAAGGAACTTATTTTCATAAAAAAAAAAATTCATCAATCGAACATTTAAAATAAATATTTTCTTCCATACCAAACACACCTCGAATACATTCAATTTGTCTCTATTAAAATTAATTTAAATTTTAATAACTTTATAATTTTTAATTCACTTATTACTAAATCACGTCCTTAGATACTCAATTATTCGAATATGATTCATTGTACTATGATCGTACATTTACAAGAATCAGAATTTAATATTATCTTATTTCATTTGTCAGAAAATAAGATTACACAATTATGTATTAATCGAAGCAATCAACACAAAAAGAATATTCTCTTTTTATTTTTTATAAAAAATTTAGAAGGTGATTAGAAGGCAGGGAATCAAAATCCTTATTGATTAATAAATGAAAGTTTAATTAGTCAATTAATTGAGCTACTAAAATTCTCTCATGTATAATTCTTTTTATTTATTATGATTTTTTCTTTTTAAGAGAATGAAATATTTGAACAAATCATAAATTTTAAATAAATTTAAAGAACTAGTATTATTTATTTTTTCACTTGTATAGTTTGTATATGGCCTTTGTTTATAAAGTAGTACTTGTCATTCTATTTTAATATGTTATTATAAGAGTTTAAAAGGAGAGATAATTGTTACAAAGCATTTCATATTAACAAAGTTCATAAAAGAGTCGCGCAATGAAATATGATATCATCTTTGTAAGTGTATATCTTATATTTACTCCAAAAATATAAGATACACAATTAATTTACTCAAAATTATATATATTATCGGATATATATAATATGCAAAAAGGAATTAGAATGATGGTAGCTAGCTATGGCTGTACAAAATCGAATTGAAAATTGAATCAAATCGCAAATCGAGTTAAATTTAAAAAATTTGACTAGTGGTTTGATTTGACTTGGTTTAGTGTTGAAAAAAGAAACCCGACTATAGTTGGATTGGTTTGGTTTCAACTAAAAAAACCAATCCGAGATCAAACCAACCCGATATTATATGTATAATTTTAAAAATTTTATTTTATACGTAAAAATACTTACTTCGATATAATTTTTAAATATCTCTTATACTTTTTCATAGTTTTTTGTCTTTAATTATATTTATTTCATGTTTGGAAGTTAAATTCTTAATGATAAAATAAAGATTATAGTCCATAAATGTTGGTAATTATAATAAAGTTTAAATAAAAATCAAATTAATACTAATGCAAAAAGAAAATCAATTCAACACTAAGAATGACAATAATATTGAATATTTATTTTTTTAGTTTTACATAGATTTAGACAATTAAAATACATGACCTGAGTTTTCAAGAAAAAAAAAATACATGACCTAATTTTACTTTCTTTTAACATTTATTCATGTAACTAATACTTACTAAACTTAGTTTAGCGTGATTTAGTACTTTAAATTATGATCAATTTCATAATGACTTATTAATTTGCAATATTTGTTTTACACGATTTTATTATTATTATTTTGTTGGGTATTTTAGTGTCATTAATCATATCATATTTTTGTTATTTTCTTGAGAAATAACTTAGATATTTGCATTTTGGTAGGACTAAAGAAATATTTGAAGTACAAGTAAATTATATGTTTGTATGAATACTTATCGAAAAAATCCAAAAAATTCGAAAAAAAACTGAAGTTGAAAAACCCGAGTTTTATTGGTTTGATTTGGTTTATAAATTCAAATATTCAACACAAATTATTTGATTTGGAATTTAAAAAATCCGAACCAACCCAATCATATACACCCTTAATTGTAGCTCTTGATATTTATGTGCCATTAAGATAGGTATTTTCTTGCACATTTAAACTTACTATTCATTAAATTTGGAAAATTTGTTATTTATTATTATTTATATGTTATCATTATACGTAATTAATGAATTATCTTCTTAGATCATATTTTCTGTCTAATTTTATCTGTCATCCGTTTTTTAGGAATAACTTGACCACAATACTTGTCATCTTATAAAATTTATGCATAAACTATTATATTTTACCTATTATATCCTTGATAGAGCAATTGATTAATCTTGAAAATATATTCATCATTTATTATAAAGTTGACTTAAGAAAACATTAAATAAATTTAGAAGAATAAAATTTCATCATTTCTCAATGCAAGTGCAAAGTAAAAATATGACATATAAAATGAAATAAAAGAAATAATATTTAAAGATTTTATTGTAACAAACTTAAAAAGTCTTTATTTCTATTGTTACTCAATAAAAATTTACAAGCAAAAGAGGAAAAATTATAAATCTTCAAGAAAAGCAAAAATAGATGAGATTATCACAAAAAAAATATTAAAAAATAATATTATATTTCTCACAAATGTAAAATAGAGAAAGATTATTTGCAATTTATTTAGTAAATGTAAATCCTTAATTATTATATATTGAAGTTTATGCACTTTTAATAGACTATAATTTACAGTTAGTCGTTAGTGTTGGCACTTAATCAAGTTTTAATGAAAATTATTTCATATACTAGTTAGTTAGTTAATATAATTATATTTTAATTAAATTGTCATTTGAAACTAACTTACTATCATAACTATGTGGCTCATATCCAGAATTTGTATAACTCAAACTCTCAATATAAATTCAAAATTTGTATAATCGATTCCTAATGTATAAATCTAGAATTTTTATAATTGTGTAAATCCAAAATTTGTATATGCTTATTATAGTTTATATATAATTATCTTTTCGATACATTTAATTTGTACAAGTTCTAAAAAATTCCTAAATATATAATTTATATATACATACCTTATTTGTATTTTGACAAGCGAATTATACCCAAAAAAAATATTCATAATAAATAAACAATAAATATGAAGTGTAAATTAGGCAAACTGTAACTAACGAGGCTTATTATATTTTAATCTTTTTACCATGAAATTTCCCCTAAATTTTATTGGGAGCCAACTGAAGGTTTGCTTAATACACATTGGCCCAATTAAATGTATGGATTGATAGTGTTAATTTTTTGAACTCCAATTATACCTATTTAAAAGAAAATTTCATAAAAGGCTATAACATATGTGTTATATTATGTCCTTCAGCAAGACTTCTATTATTTATACATAATAGTATTATTATTTTTTTCTTTTGTTGTATCTGAGTTTTGGTGTAGTTGTATCACAGATGCGATTTATTTATGATATATCATAATACCTTTCTGATACATTACATAATGATACATTAAATTTTTTAATACAAATTAATGTAAAGTCAAAACAAAAGTTATTGAATTCACGTAAAACTTATGTCTTATAGATTATGTAGGTGGATAGAGGGAGGTTATTAATATCAACGATTAATACTAGAAGAGCCTTGTTTTGCCATCAACAAGAAGATTTATTTACTTGACTATATTTTCAACGAAGTAGTTCATTAATGGGATATCCTCCCAATCCACACGTTTCACTCACTGAGCTATTTACTTAATTATATCTTCAATAAACCAATTCAAAAGATCTTTTTTTTTCCATTCCCAACCTAGGTGAACCTTTATGTTCCAAGTCTTTTAAAGTAGCAAGTGCAATTATGTGATTATATTATATATGGAGAGATATGAACAATAAAAATTAAACGATCCCAACTTATTTGAAATTTGTGGCTTAGCCGAACTCAGAATTTAAAGAGTTCGGGTGCATCAATTTTACCTAACTAAACTTAAAATAAAAACAATTAAAAAGGTCTGAGCTGGATTCAAACCCTAGTCTCAAGATGGTTCCCTTAGCTTGTACCAACAGCACACTGGTAATTACATCCTTAGATAGATATACATATATACACTTTTTTTTTAAGCTTACGGGTGCACGGCACCGCCACTTGGAAGTTAACTTCCATACGATAAATTGGATCGAATTTTGCTATTTCATTTTTTCAAGTACTCAGACAGGGAAAATTCCCATTTTTAGTTGAATGTACCAACACTTTGCAGGAGAATGCAAAGATACATTTATCAACACATTGATACTAAGATTTTTCAGCAAAGCCAAGTGCTGCTGCTTCATTTCACTCTAGAAAATACTACCCAACGCGTTCGCTCTCTCCCTCAAGATAAATTTCTGTATCTTCCCTGTCGAAGTCTTAGGGATATCTTCGAATATGACTGTCCGAGGTGCCATGTAATGAGGCAAATTATCTCGACAAAAATTGATGATTTCTTGATCGTCAACACTGAATCCTTCCTTCAACTTCACAAACGCGCAAGGTGTTTGCCCCCAATGGTTATCTGGTCTTGCGACTACTGCTGCTTCAACAACTGCTGGATGACTATACAAAACTCGTTCCACCTCAACCGTGCTTATGTTTTCCCCACCGGAGATAATAATGTCTTTCAACCGGTCCTTAACTTCTATATAACCATCGGGGTGTTTCACAGCAAGATCACCGCTGTGAAACCATCCGCCTTTAAAAGCTTCCTCTGTTGCTTTCGTATCGTTTAAGTATCCACTCATTACTGTGTTCCCTCTAAACATGATCTCTCCAATTGTTTTACCATCAGCAGGCACTTTTTCCATGGTGGTAGAATCTCGTATATCGACTTCTTTTAAGCAAAGATGTTGTACTCCTTGTCTTGCTTTCAGTACAAATTTTTCGTCAGGAGGTAAAGAATCCCACTCGGGCTTCCACAAACAAGACGTACCTGGACCGTATGTCTCTGTTAGTCCGTATAAGTGATTTACTTTGAATCCTAGCTCCTCCATTTTGGCAATAACTCGCGGAGGAGGCGGTGAACCACCTGTCATTATTTTAACCTTGTGAGGGAGTGGCTTTAGATCACACGGGGGCGAATTCACAATCTTGTTCAACACAGTTGGTGCCCCTCCCATATCTGTGACTTTGTGCAACGAAATGTTTTCGAATATGTCTTTAGGAGAGACATTTCTAAGACAAACATTCGTGCCACCCAACGCTGCAAGCCCCCAAATCATGCACCAACCGTTGCAGTGAAACATCGGGACAGTCCAAAGATAAACAGGGAACGAACTCATCTCGTGGAGCAAAAAAGTGGCAATGGTATTGAGATACGCACCTCTATGACTGTAAACAACTCCTTTGGGTCGGGACGTTGTACCTGAAGTATAGTTAATACTAATAGGATCAAATTCTGTTCTCGGCCATCTTATAGCAAAATTGCTATCCCCACTTCCGAGGAGAGTTTCATAATCGTGATCACGAGGGTTTAAGTTTTCAACAGCAGGGGATTCATCAGTTTGACAGATCACAACAAGAAGAGGCAGATTTTGTTTCTTGTCAGCAAGTTGAGCTAATGCTCCTCGAGCAATTTCGAGCAATTTCTGATCCACAAATATGACCTTTGCTTCCGAATGCATCAGAAGTACCGATAACATAGCTGAATCATGTCGCGTATTTAATGTACAAAGAACGGCTCCAGCCATCGGTACTGCAAAATGTAGCTCTTGCATTGCCGGTACATTAGGAGCCAGAGTTGCAACCTTCAAAACATATTCAAAAACAAGTCAACATCAAGATTCAACACTATGCAACATTGTAAACTCCTGATACAAAGACAGATTACTGATCATAGAGAAGTTGACATGTATCTTACCCCACCTCGACCCCCGAGAAATTCCGAGCAGGGGCGGAGCTAGAGTATTCGTTATAGATTCGGCGAACCTATAACTTTGGTGACAACACTCTATCATTGACTGAAAAATCCATCAGATATGTATGAATTATTAATTTAAAACTCAATAGCTTAAAAAGATTAGAATCCAGAACTCATAAGCTTCAAACTCCGACTCTACCTCCACCTATATCACAAGATTAAAAGGTTTTCCTTAACATTCCTAAACTCCGCATTCAATCAAACTAAACACTTCAAATTAAAACAAAAGGAATACTTTCTTTCTTAAATCTCGTACCAAATCAAATATACACCACATTAACCAATTAACTTCTCAAATGACACAAAAGTGTAATTTTCCTGCGGCGGAGATTCGAATGAACTCTTCTTACTTTTATAGCCCATAGAATAACATGTCTAGACTAACATACTCAGTGTAGTTCCACAAGTGAAATTTAATCTGCATATGACATACATAGACTTTACTCCAACTAAAAATTATTTTTTTCCCTTAAAATTCTGTGCCGAATCAAACCAAATATAAACCACTCAAATGATATAACATTGAATTCCAAATTGGCACCAACTAAAAGTCATTCTTCTCTTAAATTTCATGTCGAATCAAATCAGATATAAACCAATCAAATGATACAACATTAAATACTAAATTAGCACAATTTTTTTTTCATATACAGACTTTACTCCTACTAAAAATATTCTTTTTTAAATTTCGAGCCGAATCAAAACCAAGTATAAACCACTCAAATAATACATGATTGAATTCAAAAAAAAAAAAAAAACTTACCACATCACCATGAGAAATCCCCAAATGAACTAGAGCAGAAGCAAGTTTAACACATCTATTATGAGTTTGTTCCCAATTATACTTCAATTTTTCACCATAAATAACAGAAGTTGTATCCCTAAAAACATTAGCTGCTCTTTCCAAGAAACTTAAAGGTGTCAATGGTTCAAAATTTGCACTACATTTAGCAAAACCCTCCATTGATTTCCAAGATTCACACAGATTGCTACATTCCCTACTACTCAATTTTGTAGTTTTTGAGTGGATTTTAATGGAACTGAAAAACCCAAGAACCAATCTTGAGTTTTTGAAAAATTGATTCATCAGGAAAGAGTGATTGAAAAATTTTGAAGAAATTGGAAGACTTAAGAGAAGCAATGTGTAGTTGAAGATAAACTTAGGAATTATTATTATTTATAGATTAAATGTTCGTTTGGTACGAGTAACAAGGAATAATAATTTTCAGATAAGTTTGATTAGGAATATTAATTAATTTTAAATGTATTGGACTATTGGTAACTAAATTTAGTTTATTAACACTTTATTTGAATTTTATTGTATTGTTAGTTTGATTTTAATGTTTGTTTTTTTAATTGTTATTTTAAATTTATTGTATCGTATTATTTAAGTTCATCGTTAAGTAATAAGGAAAAGAATAATTTGATTTGTGTGATTACATCGTTACTTTAATATTTTCTTCTCATTTCATTTTTTTTCTTATTTAATAATTATATTTCATCTTTTATCCTACTTTCATATAATTTTATTATGAACCTTAGTATTTTCTTCTCATTTTATCTTTTTATTATTATTTTAATACTCATATTTCATCTTTTATCGTATCTATCTCATAAAAATTCTACTATGTATCCAACTCTCTTTTTTGTTGTAGGTTTAACACAAATTAGGAATATGTAATATTATATAACGACGGAGAACGATAAAATCTATTCGTATTTATTAAAATAATACAATATATTATGAAACAATATATAACAATTATACAAACAAAGTATAAGTACACCTCAATCGTTTTGATTTTTGTAAAGTCCTTTTATTTTACCCTTTTCTAATGTGTTTAATTAGATCTAGATATCAAACATAACTCAGATAAGTTTTTTAAAATACTAAATAAGCAAAATAAAATTGCGTCAAACTCAATTAAAATTTGTTTAAAATGTATTTTAGCTCGAACGGAATTGATTAAATTTTTTTTTTTTTTACAATACTAAAAAGAAAAAAAATCCTATAAAAAATAATCGTGATTTGTTAATATATAATTGAGCTCGAACTGAGTTGTTTGAGTCGGAGTCAACTCTTCGATGTTTAGCCACACCTAATCACATGTTATTAAAATAATTTATTTTGTAACATATACTCCATTATACCTTAATATATTTAATTTTCAAATTGTTTATAAACGAAGTTAAGTTAGGTGTTGAAACTCATAAATTCAGATAGAAAATATGTTATTTTTATTATTTATAGATAGAGCTAGATGTCGAAATTCATAAATTCAAAATTCTTATCATTTTTAAGTTATAAAACTTTAATTTGGTTATTTATATTATATTATAACAAAAATTTAAAAAAATAAAATATTTGGATCAAAACTATTGTGCTCAGTCAAACTTTGTAAATTATATTCTAAATCTATTTACTATTTAGTGTGTACAATAAACTTATAATAAACATCACTAAGCAAGAGAATTAGAAGTGTGTGATTTTCAACTAATATAAAATTTTAATATGCTTAATTGGATATTTTTAGAAATTAAAATCATAATATACCAATTTTATGAGAGATTATAAATGGTATCACCCTTAAAGTTAGAGTAAAATGTAAAATTTTAACAATAATATTGCATGAATAAAAATTGTAAAAACCTTTATACTATGAAGATAAATTAATTAAAAACTTTTAGATAAGGATTACGTTAGGATCAACGTCAACATGATTTGTTTATTCCAACTTGGACCACATAAAATATTTAATTAGGTACTTTGAATGGACAAAATGATTTCAATGATACTATATTAATTAATATGCCATATAATTTGAATTTTTATTATTTTATGTCAAATTTGGACATAAAATAACAAACCATGCATCAAGTATATATGACTAAATCCAACTTAAATAGGCATCCAATATTTAGTCGATAATTATCCTAATAATAATATGATTAACTAGGATAAAATATGAAGTTGAGGTGTACATAGATTTCGAATTATCATATTAAATTAATTGAATTATTTTTTCCTAGATAACGATTTTAGTATTAGAATAATTTATACTACATTTTAGTATGCATTTTCAAATGTTTGGTGGAGTATTTGATATTCATAGAAAAAAATAACAAAATACTAAATGTCCGTTCAAAATATTTAATTACAATATTATTCATATATCTTATATTATATTATTACAAACAAATACTATATAAAAATACTATTATTACGTAATAGAAAACTACATCTCACAATTCTATTAGAGGATTGGCTATACGACTCTGGACTTTACATATTCTATGTTCGATCAAAATATTTTTTTGATTGATTAATAAAAGGAATTGTTTATTTTTTTAAATATTTTTATATTAGTATAAATGTATAATATAATGGAGATATTTTTTGGAAATTGGAATAATAATTATTGATGACATGAGTATATTTAAATTAATCGAAATCAAATTTTTTATTATTATTGTACCATCGTATCATAAAATATCAAATTATATTGAATTAATTTGATATAATAATATAATGTTTTAAAAAATCGATTACCTAAAATCATTGAATAATTTTTTAAATACCATATGATATTTCCCCTTAATTTGAAGGAGTTGAAAATGTGATTTCATTTATTTAAATTTTCTACTTACTGTTTGGATTTATACCGAAACTTAATTATTTTAAATTCGTTCCGCTTAAGATTTCATTTCAGAAAAAAAAAATTGTTAAAATAGCTTTTATATTCAAAATTAGTTAAGGGAGTTAAATAGTTGATGTACATGAGAATTCACCCTCTCTTGGCAACTAAAAAGGAAAAGAAGATATTTACTTTTTTTCTTTTTATTTATTTGCAAATATCCAAAAATTAAATTATAATTTGAAAGAAATATTCGTTAGTCAAAATGTTCTTAAAAATTTGATAAATATATAAGTCTCTTAAATTTTTAAAAAATAAGTTATATCACTTCACAAATCATTAATATTACTTTTCGTATATTTTTAATTTGTTAAATTCCTTAAGAAATTCATTCACTTAAAAAAAATGTGCTTTTACTATATATTATTTCTTGATAGTATAAATTTACTTCTTTAAATAAAAGTTAAAAATTAAAGATATCTTTTGATTTACTAAAAAAAGATATTTATTTTAGATTTAAAATAAATATTAAAAATATCATATAATATGAATTGAGACACGATTAGTCCAAAATAAATATGAAGAAGATAAGAAATTGTGATTCAAAATAGATCAAATTAAAAGACAAAATCCAATTGTATATAAATAGACATAATTCATTAATATACTTCCATATGCACTAAAAGAGTAAGAAATCTTTTATCTTTTTATTCATATCTTTAATAATTATATTTCATCTTTTATCCTACTTTCATATAATTTTACTATGAACCTTAGTATTTTCTTCTCATTTTATCTTTTTTTATTATTTTAATACTCATATTTCATCTTTTATCGTATCTTTCTCATAAAAGTTCTACCATGTATTCGACTCTCTTTTTTGTTGTAGGTTTAACACTCAAAATTATGAATATGTAATATTGTATAACGACGGAGAACGATAAAATCTATATAAACATTGTATTCATTAAAATAATACAATACATTATGAAATAATATACAACAATTATACAAATAAAATATAAGTACACCTTAATCGTTTAGATTTTTGTGCAGTCCTTTTATTTTATCCTTTTTCAATGTGTTTAACTAGATCTAGATATCAAATATAACTCAATTAAGTTTTTCAAAATACTAAGAAAGCAAAACAAGATTGCGTCAAACTCAATCAAGATTTATTTAAAATGTATTTTAGCTCGAACGGAATTGATTAAGTTTTTTTTTTTTTACAATAGTAAAAAGAGAAAAATCCTATAAAAAATAATCGTGATTTGTCTATATATAATTGAGCTCGAACTGAGTTGTTTGAGTTGGAGTTCGATGTTTAGCCACACCTAATCACATGTTATTAAAATAATTTATTTTGTAACATATACTCCATTATACCTTAATATATTTAATTTTCAATTGTTTATAAACAAAGTTAGGTGTTGAAACTCATAAATTCAGATAGAAAATATGTTATTTTAATTATTTATAGATAAAGCTAGATGTTGAAATTTATAAATTCAAAACTCATATCAATTTTTAGTTATAGAATTTTAATTTGGTTATTTATATTATATTATAAAAAAATTTTAAAAAAATAAAATATTTGGATCAAAACTATTGTGCTCAGTTAAACTTTGTAAATTATATTCTAAATCTATTTACTATTTAGTGTGTACAATAAACTTATAATAAACATCACTAAGCAAGAGAATTAGAAGTGTGTGATTTTCAACTAATATAAAATTTTAATATGCTTAATTAGATACTTTTAGAAATTAAAATCACAATATATTATACCAATAAATGAGAGATTAGAAATGGTATTACCCTTAAAGTTAAAGTAAAATGTAAAATTTTAACAATAATATTGCATGAATAGAAATTGTAAAAATCTTTATATTAGAGCTGTCAATATGGGTTAGCCATTCCATCCGGGATAATTTATACAAACTTTGATATTTTGCGGGTCATGCCGGACTAGCCTATTTTTGGTGTGGGCCGAAAAATGATGGGCTACAGGCTTGCTGGGTCAGCTCACTTTTTAAAAAATTATATATATTTTTAATTATTAATTTAAATTATAATTCAAATATATCATCATAAATATCGACAAAACAATATTACATGATGTTGATGTTACTAATTGTTAATCAAATTTACAAATAAAATTGTCTTTATAAAATATTTATGGAAAAATTACGTAACTACACTCATTTAATTATCTTAATAACCATTTACCCTACTTATTATAAAAATTTCAAAAATCCCTTATTCCCCCAATTAAAAAAATATAAAAGATACATAAAGATTTTTCACCTTTTTTTCACCAATTGGCAAGTTTTACTTTACTAAAACAAAATCCTATTTTCAAGCTACCCACTTCCCCATTAACAGCCCCAATTAAAATTTACCATATTAATTTTTATTCCTTTTTTATTTCCCTACGTTTTAGGTGTATAATTGTCTAATTTGAATTCCCCATTCCACACATTTGCAGTTTAACAAAATTTGAATTCAAGTACAAATTTGCAGCCATATCTATTTGATATTTTGTAAGAGTCTCCTTCTTTCTAACCAGATTTTCTAAGTTTTTAAAGGGTAAACATTTTAGTCTCCTTCTTTCTCTTCATCGTGTGGGTTTACAAATATTATGGAAGAGTGTAAATCTGGAGATGGTAATTCACAACACCAACTGAAGATGACATGGTTAACATAGATTAGTAATTAGCTGAGACAGGATGAACAAGTTTTTATGTTGTTTTGTGTTGAAGACAATTATCTTTTGTGTTTTTTTAAAAGCTTATTGGTATTACAATAGTTTGTTAGTTATTAATGTTATGTGTTTTCAAGTTATTGTTTTAGATACAGTTGTTGCTTTATAACGTTAAGGTACAAAATTTTTATTGTTTCAGTTTAAGTAATTTTGACATTTAATTTACAAAATGAAGTATATGACACTTAAGACCTAATGTGTATGATACATTATTGTTTGAGTTTTAAGTATTTTTCACTTATAAAAATGATGTATATGATACATAAGTTTTAATATATACATGTACAAATATTGCAGTTATATATTTAGCAACTTGAATTATACGAATGTATATGATACATCATATACATAAACAAACTAATCACAGATTAATATTATAGTGCAAAGCACCACTAGAATGTAATATATCAAAATTATAGTTCATAAGGCAGTACACACGAAACATGTAGTACACATTTGAACAAATCAAGTTTTGGGACACTAGAATAACTCATTGGGGAGTATACACAAAAAATATAACATATTTTCAATCATATGAATGTATCTGATACATAATATACATAAATAAACTCATCTTTAATTACTGTTACATTGAAACCCAACACTGTTTAATATAATATATCAAATTTATAACTCATAGGGCTGTATACACGAATCATATAGTAAACAATTGAAGAAGTCAATTTTTTTGTACACTTGAATAACTAAAAAGACAATATACACGTAACATATATCATATTTTCAATAATATGCATGTATATGATACATCACATACACAAACAAACTCATATAGCATTACTGTTACATTGAAAACGCACCACTGTTGAATCTAGTTATTTATAAAATTTTATCAGTTGTATCAATACAAAGTGGATACATGCCGATTCCACATGCATTCTTTTTTACTTCGAAATAAAGTTTCACACCCATGTCGTTTTTTATTTTCAATGGACATAAGCTTCCCTCGATAATGTATCGTATTTCAATATGCTTTGTAACAGTGTCGATCTCAAGCTCTGATAAAATCAACGTTTTCATATTCACAAATGAAATGGAATGGCCAATAACAATACCATCAACTTTGTAACCTTCATAATTAACATCGCTTACTCAAATTCCAGAATGCCGCAGCAGAATTGAGATATTCATCTTCAAACCTTTTTTTTTTAATTTCTTAGTATGCAGATCAACTTTTACAAGAATAATTTTGATTTATGAAGATCATCTGATTTAAAATTTGAATTTACTAATCAGTTACACAAGTTGTATAGCATTAATTACGTGATTTCAGTTACAAATAACAGAAATCACGGTAATTACTCCTAATTAATAGCAGCAGATGCAAAATATGATGTATCAGGACTTATGTATCCCGTGCCATTTGGATGTATCCCGCTTCCTTGAATTTTAAGAGATTTTTAGTAATTTCAATTCTAAAAGGGATAAAAGGTCATTTGGTATTTATAATATGTGGTTCCTATAATTTATTTATTAAGTTAAGTTACCATTTTAAAAAATATAACAAAAAACTATTAAGTTTTTTTAAGTATAAACATCTAAATAGAAATATTGACTTAATTGTTTAGAGTTTGGACTCTCATCAATTTTAAATTTTAATATTATCTTATATTTTTTAATTAAATTTTATTGGCCCACAAGCCGATCCTACCGATATTTCTCAAGCCCCTCAAATCAATAGGCTTATTCACGCCGGACTAAAAAACCCTTTTCTTAAATGGACTCCAAAAATCTTAGCTCAGTCCTACTAAATCTCGAGTTAGGCCATACCGATCCAATGGGCCTAACCCATATTGATGACTCTACTTTATACTATGAGGATAAATTAAGGGAAAATTACATGGGATGACAAACATCTCTATGTAATTAGTTAATAAGGGTATAGTTTAATTTATTTACGCTCAGTAAATACAGTTTCAATTTTTTTGTC
This sequence comes from Solanum lycopersicum, assembly GCF_036512215.1. Taxonomy (NCBI): domain Eukaryota; kingdom Viridiplantae; phylum Streptophyta; class Magnoliopsida; order Solanales; family Solanaceae; genus Solanum; species Solanum lycopersicum. Next base: position 5,959,935 of record NC_090802.1, on the reverse strand, counting down.
ATAATTAATGGAACCCACTATCTATTTGTATTCGGAATAAAAATAGTTATCCAAAGATTTTTATATAATTTTATTCAAAATCAAATTTATCTCTCCTATTCTCATTCCATATCTTTTCCTAAAATTACTCTTCTCTTCTAATTTGAATTTCCATTGGAAAAATTTTGACCTTCTCCTTCTGATGTTCTTCCACTTTTCGTAGGTAACTACCAAATTCATGGCTTTCAATATTTTTTTTCTTGATTACTTCTACAACAATTGTATATGTAGTATAATTGTTAGTTTTTTCATATTTTTTAAAAAAATCTTTATTACTTATTAATTTATAAGTCTTTCAAAATTAGAATAGATGATTTCTGTCCATGTATGAGGATTACGAAAGGTATGTCATTGCATGTCAATGTTGTTGATAATCCACCTTCGTTTCAATTGGGTTAACTCATGATTCTGGGTTAATGTAGGGTCTATGGCAAAACATAAACAAGTTTAAGTTGAACAATCTATTGAAGAATTGAGATCAATGAAAAAAAATGACCCAATGACAATTTATAAACTCATCAACAACGGAAAATCTAGTGACATTAAGATTGTTGAAGGTGGAAGTAAGAGAAAAGTCATAAACATTGATTCAGAAGAGATTGAATCTGCCTCATCAGAGCTGGACAAATCTGAAAAATATCAGGAACATCAGGTAGTGTAATTTATATACAAATTACAAAGTTATGTATATAGTGGTTTGTATATTAAGTTAATATATTCAAAGTATTATGAAACAGTTCTTAATTGTATATTCTATTAGTTGTATACCAATTACTAAAGTTAGGTATATAGTGAGTTGTATATTAAGATAACATATACAAAGTCTTATGAGGCAATAGCTATTTGTATACAATTATTTAATTTTGTATAAATAAATTTGTAAATCACTCTATAATATTATAATACATTATACAAGTTCGTCGATATATACAAAAAATTATGAACATAATAAAATATTGTACATATAAACGTTACACCCTCAAATATAGAAACATATTTCAAGCTTACTGTATATACAATTAACAAATGAATATTATATACAATCAGTTTAATTATTAATACTTTAAAAAAAAATGAAATCTCGGATGCACATACATAACTATAATATGTATACCAAAATTATTGTACATTATACAAATTTCTAGAATTATACAAAAAGAAAAAATAGAAACATAATAAAATATTGTATACAAAAAGATTACCAAAAAAAAAAATTAAAAGAATATATGATAATCATATACAGTTTAAAACACAAAATCAATAACACCCATTATATAAAAATTATATACAATTTCGAAAATATATACAATATAATCAATTTATATATAAATATATCTCTGTTTGTGTGTGTGTTTCATAGATTTATCTAAAAAAAATTTGAAAAATATTTGATTTTGAACTGGTATTGTCTCTCTATAGCTTTGGAATTCTTTTTTTGGGGAAATATTTGATTTTGAATGTTTTGCTTAAATCATGGGCTTATGTAAATTTATTGTTAGCATCTTCTGTGCTACTGTTACCATTTATTGAAAAATAATTTTTTTGTATAAATTTAATTAAAAAAACGTTTTATACAAATTTAGAGTCACCTAACAAACTAAACTATACCCATGGAATGTAATTATGTAAACTATACGTATGAAATGTAATTTCACAACCTCCCTTTGCCATATATTGACATTGTATACGTATGAAATGTAATTTCACAACCTCCCTTTGCCATAATTATGTAAACTATACGTACGAGATCTCCTGTTTTATTACCCTATTTATAAACTAGAATAAGAATTGGGATAATAAATTAATTACTTGCCAACTACTTTTCCTTAACAAACTAGAATAAGAATTGGGACAATAACATTATTATTTTAATATATATCAAAAGTGATTTTATTTTTTTGGAAAAATCAGCGGAAAGAATAATTTAAGTACAACTATAAATGACAATGTTTTAATTTATGGAAATCCCAATTATATTTTCTAGCAAGTAAAGGAAAACAAATTTCGTTATCCTAGACCTATTCTAACCCCTTTTCCTTGTAGTATTTGAACTCATTTAATCATATTGTTAATAGGAGTATTTAATTTAAAGAATATTAATTTAAGAAAACATAAACTAATATTCTTTTAATTTAGCCACACGTTAAATTAATATTTGTTTTTAGAACCTGAAAAACAAAACAGTTTTGAACTCATTTTTCTGCGTAATAACACCCTTGGCTTGTTGCTTGTTATTTGTTAATAACAAGCAAACTTTTTTAGTGTTTCAGATAATTGATACTGATAATATATGAGACACAATTTTTTAAAATTCGAATTTAGTGGATTTTTATTAATAATAAACATAAAAAAAAATCCTCACTAGGAATAAGTAGGAGCAAGCGAGGCTGTATCTTACCTTACCAAAAATCCTAATGATAGTTTATCACTTCTTGGATCTTGTTGACACTATCATATGATTCATGTAAATTTTACTTTTTACAGGTCAATTAGGAAACACGCAATAAATTGCATTATTTTTTTTATTGAAAAATTTTTATTTATTATTTTGAATATTTTAGTATTTTTAATAAAATTATCTTAATATTATAAATGTATTGTCCAGGTCTTTGCACCAAATTTTAATTGCAGCAATTGCTTCTGCTTGGTTGCTACTCTTACAATGAATCTTACACTGAAGAACTTGCCATATAACTTTTGAATATACAAAATAACATCGTTAGGTTACGTTTTAACTTTTTTAAACAAGCAATAAAATAATGAATAAGAAGAAAAAATAATGTTAACATAATGCAAATCAACAAAAACTAGTAATAACAAAAACCTAATTAAATATTTACTGATTAAATGTTAACCAGTGTATGTCACGACCCTTTCTCTTGCTAACATGTGGGCAAGGGAGGGATAATGACATGCTTTGTGTTATCAAGTCATAGACGTAGAGATAACGATCATCGGTGAAGTAGATCGACTCTTTGTTAAGATTTGTGCCTTTTGTAGAACAAGTTGTGGCTGCGTTCAAACTTATAAAAATTGCTATTTCTCCGATGCTTTCCGCTTTTATCCATCTTTTTCTTACAAAATCAAACTGTAATACTCGAAAGTGGTATGACATTCTGTAATTTCTCCCGTTAGAAATCAAGTGAACATATAACAACATATCGTTACAAGAGGATTGAATGATGAAATCGGTATAACAAGGATGGTCTGAGAATTTTCTCGACTGTTCTGGAGATTCGTTAGCCATTGGTGTAGCTGTTATTCGCCCCGAATCATTATCTACATCCAAACAAATTAGAATATCTTGCATCCCCATTAATGCATAAATCTTTTTCTTGAAAACTGTCACGTGGATCTCTGATGATTGATTGGACATCTTGTTTATGAAATTCTGTATTATAACCTGGTTTGCAAAAGTAAAAAGTAAGTCGATTCACATCCTCATCCTCGTCCTCATCCTCATTAGAGTCCTCATCAGAGTTCTCATTCTCGTCCTCATCCTTATTGTTAGTGTTGTCGTTCTCGTCCTCATCCTTATTGTTAGTGTTCTTATTCTCATCCTCATTCTTATTATTAGCATCAATAGAGTTCTCGTTCTCATCATCATCAGTGTCGTCATCATCCAGAGTCTCTTTAATTTGGAAGATAACTAGACATTCGGGATCATGAGGTGGTGCAGACAAAAGGCACTTCAATATGTCACACTCAGCAGGAAATGGCGGGAGTTTGAATTTTTTCGTTTGAAATAAAATTCCAAAGGTAACAACAATCATTAGAGTCGATGCTTCCTAACACGAGCCACTCATCCACATAAGCGTATAATGTTTTTTCTTTAAGTTCAGGTATATTTTTCATATAATATCGATTTTCCGATACACTGAAAAAAGTTTGCTTGTCCATAACATCACCATGACAAATAAGAAGCCAAGGGTGTTTGGCAGAATAAGGAGGTTGAGCATTGTTGTTTTCTTCTAACTCCATGGCTGAAAAAAGATATCAAAAAGGGCAAAAAAGAAGGCTATGATCTGTGGTTAAAAGAATGAACTATAAATAATGACTAATGACTCCAAATACTATTTCCTTTAGTAAATATAATTGGGATTTCCATAAATATAAACATTGCTCAGTTCTTTCCAAAGGAAATTAATTTTCCTTTAGTAAATATGATTGGGATTTCTATAAATAAAAAAGCCTTGTCAATTATATAATTAAATATGATCATGGGGCCAAAAGTTTAACAAAAGAAAAAAAAAACATTACCGATTATAGTTCTTTTCAAACTAATCTTCCAACTTAGCACTGTTCCAATTTTATTTTATTTTTTTTAATTTTTTCGAATTAAAATTAATACGTTATAGAAAAGGAGTTTGGTAAGTAATTGGCAACTTGTGTTTGAAAACGATATATATTTTTTGAGTGCAAAATAAAATATGCACAAAGACACAGTTTGACACTATAACAATAATATTCATGAAAACAATTGGAGAAAATCAGGAGAGGAATGAATTTGACAGTTTGACACTATAACAATAATATTCATGAAAACAATTACGTACCTTATATAGGGCCAATAAGCGAATTACATATCAAATATTTGAAACGTTGAGAGGATTTTGTATCTAAATTTGGAATTATTTAAAAGTGGTTTGAGTTAATCGGGTCTGTATAGTCCGTGATAGTCTTGTATAGTTAATTTCTATTCAACTTCTTGAGTGTATCACAATGCCGCTTAATTATATAGGTTGAGGTTGAGTTTGTATAATTAGTCATATTTGTATAATTCATCATATTTATATAATTCATACTAATGATTTTTCATTTGATTTATATTTGTATTCGATGGTTTGTGTTTATATATGATGAGGATTTTCTTTGATTTTCTAGTTTATCATTGTTTGCAATAGATTTTAAATATATAGAAAATAAATAAATAACACAAATAAAATCTAAATAAACATAATTATTTTCTTCCTAATTCTTGTAACAACTCATTCAGTCGTTTTGAACACTAGAACTTTTTCTTTGATAAAATACTTTCCGATAGATTTTAAATGGGTGTTTTGAAATATTTATAATTATAATTATGAAATTAGTGGGATAGTTTAATAATTAATTTAGTTGATGATTAAAGAAGATAATATTATAAATAATAAGATTTAATATTTATTAGTTCATAAATATTTACCCTACATAATTAAAAAGACTAACAAGAGAGACACTACCGCCGACGTCAATCAGAAGCGACTGCCACCGGATTGGAAGGGTTCAGAGGCAATAAGAAATGAAAAGCATTAGAGAAGTAGTTACTTGACTTTGGTTCTTCGGTGGAGGTAGGTTATGGTTTATTTCTATTTGATAGATAAACTCTGAATATTGATTGATATGTATTTAGTGATAATATGAAATTTCCTATGTAATTGATTGTGTGGTTTGTGGTTGGCCTAAAATTCTGAGACTGTTGAATTTATAGTCTTGAATCCTCTCTATCAAAATGACGTCTTGAATAATGAAGGCTTGACAAAATAAATTAATGAGACAATTGGATCGGAGTGTCACGTTCCACACGATATTATTGAAACGGAGTGTCACGTTCCGACACGGTATGTGGGATTGGAGTGCCACGTTCCGACACAATATCTGAGAGTGTCACGTTCCGACATGATAACATTAAAGGAAAGGAATCTTGAATTAGCTTATATACTCAATCTCAAAGAACCCATTTTTCAAATGAGTATGGTGTAGAGGCATGAGTCCTTATAAGTTTGCTTGATATTGTGATTGATGATGTACCTACAATGGTGTTGTTGTCACTGGTTAATGTTGTTAGTTGTTTTCTACCTGTTGAGTATTGTAGTTGATTTTATAATATTATTCAATATATATTTATTTTTATTTTGGGTTGGCCGATGATACCTACTCAGTACGTGTTCCTTATACTGACCCCTACTTTTATTTTCTTAGTTGTTCTTTTGTGGAGTGCAGCAAGTGTACCATCGTCTTCGACTCGCCCTAAACTCTAGCCAGTCTCCAGCACATCAGAGTTCAGGGTGAGCTATTATTTCTAGCTCGTGTTGGATTCTTTCATTCACGTCTTGATGTCCTTGAATTTCGGACATGAACCATCTTTTTACTTATTTTAGTTTCTTAAATACTCTTCGACTAGGTAATTTGAGAATAGATGTCCTTGATGTGATGACTTTCAGATTTTGGGGATAATAAGTGTTAAACTTTAGAAGCTTATTTAATTGGTTACTTAATAAGTTTTGAGTTTCACATTTCATTGGTACTCGTAGTTGAATTATTAATCTATGTTGGGGTTTAGATTTCTTGGTTCGCCCACTTAGGAGGTTAAGTGTGGGTGCCACTCATGAATCGTTTTGGGTCGTGACAATTCTACTCTCCTAAATTTATCCATGATTCGAGGACCGTTAGTGACATATTTCTCAAACTAGGGTGATTTAGATTTGACATATATCGAGATGCCTTTTAAGGAAATTTAGTACCCTTTATATAAGCGTGAACTAGAGTTTATGATTGAGTAGTCTCGAAGAATTCTAATTGAAACCAAATACACCTTTTAGAGTCTCAATTCAAATTGAACACGTTTTGTGGAGTCCCATAAGATTTGAATGTGTAGAAATGTCCTGCTTCAAGGCTTATCGTAGTGTAGATTATATGAAACTCAAAGAGGAGGCTTGAAATACTCATTCTTCCACCTTTGCAGCTTAAGATTTTCAAATTTGATTTAAGAAAGAAGAGATGAATGACAAATTGGTCCTACTGGGCGTGACAATTATTTGCAACAAATTCTAAATATATGGTTAAACCAGACAAAGAAAATCTATAAAAACATAAATATTTCCTCTGTGATTCTACTCTCCTAAGATTTATCCATGATGATTCAAGGGCCACTAATTTATTCATGATGATTCGATTATAATAAGTGGTGTATTTTTCAAACTAAAACAATTTAGATGTGACCTTTATATGAATATTCCATAACTTTTGTGGAATATATGGTGGTTGAATGTCTACAACCACCATATATACAAAATCTTTTTCTTTTTCTAACTACCATATATACAAAATCTTTTTCTTTTTCTAACTTTTTAAAGTTTATATAAATATATAGTTCTCGAATTTTGTATAATATAATTTATATAACGCAATTTTGTATAATATAGTTTGTATACATGTTTAAAGTTTATATATTTATATTTTTATCATTTAGTTATTTCAAGTTTTGTCATATTGGTATTATTCTAGACTTTGTATAACTCAATTAGACCAAAAAAAAAGCTTGAATTATACAAACGAGATGCGTATTATACAAATTATTGTCCTCTCTCGCTTGCCTCTGTCCTCTTCTCTCAATCTCGCTCACCTCTCTCCTCACTCTCCCAGTCTCGCTCGCCAGACACACAAATATATATGTACAATTATCTAACCATATATCTCTCTCATCTTTGCCCTCTCTTGTTCGCCTCTCTCCTCCCTCTCATTTTCAAAACCCACCCCACCCATTGTCTACCTATACGAGGAGATAAAAGAAATTTGGAAATATTGACCATCAATGAATCCTCAATTCCTAGTTACTTTTCATGTCGAAAACAAAGGTCAAGCCACTTTATGTGGGTAATGAAGGAATAGTTAGCTAGAGAGTAAAGATAAAAAATTTAAAAAATTATATAAAACATTGCTTGTGAGGCTTCGATAAACAACAAGGTGTTTTCTATTAAGTCTTTAAATTACTTGGGCATCGAAACTTATTTAAGTCCAAATATATCTCTTAATGGTTCTCTAGACTTAACCTTCTAATTTGCATTGATTTCTAAGTTGTAATCTAAGAAAATAAAACGCTATAATAAAAGAAATAATGTAAACCTAATTGAGATAATAATAGGAAGTTAATATGAAGCCTGAATGTGCAAAATGCAAATTAATAAAAAAAACTATATCAAATAGCACAAAACATTTGTTGTATACTAACCAAAAGCTAAATAAACATTTTCTGATTTAGCGTTAAAATAAATAAAAAAAAGCTAAATAAACATTCACTAATTTAGCGTTAACCAACGCATGTAGACGTTTTTCTTGGGAACATGTGGGCAAGGTAGGGATAATGATATGCTATGTGTCATCAAGTTATAGACATAGAGATAACGACCACAGTTGAAGTAGATGGATTCTCCGTTAAGATTTGTGCCTCTCGTGGAACAAGCCGTCCCTGAAGAACGATTTACGAAAATTGTTATTTCTCCAATGCTTTCTATCTCTATCCATCTTTTTTCTACTAAATCAAACATGAGCACTTATAAATTTCTCTTTAAGTTCAGGTATACGTCTCATATAATATCGATCTTCTGATACACTGAAAAAAGTTTGATTTTCCAATTTCTCTTCATGACTAATAAGAAGCCAAGGGTGTTGTGTAGAATAAGGAGGTTGAGAAGATTCCACATTTTTTTTTTCTTATTGTATTCTTCCAACTTCATCTCTTGTTTCTTCTCTGGTTTGTTTTCCACGTTCTAAAAAAACAATAATGTAATAATGTGTGATTAAAAAATCTAAACTTTATATTAAATAATTATTAATGACTTCAAGTAAGACAAGAAAAACGTTATAGAATAGATGTAGGAAAAGGAAATTTGTTTTCCTTTCCTTTTCCATAAATAAAAAATATTGCCAATTTTATTTCTATTTAAATTACTCTAATATAATTGGGATTTCCATGAATAAAAAATATGTCAGTTCTATATAAATTACTCTGTCCGTCCACGGTTCCAAATATATTTAATTTGGTTGTTTTCCTATCTCACCATGAAGGAGAATTAGAGGTTTGGAAGCACAAAATGAACGGAAAAGTTTTGGAGATGGAAAGAATAACAAGTTTAGACGATAATAAAATATTGTTTGTGAGTTCTGGAGGATCATGTTTGAAAAAATGTGTTGCACTTGGCCTGGAAAACAAGATATATTTTCCAATGTTTCACGACAACAACAAAGATGTTTACTATTGTTTAGTCAATTGCAAATATTATTCTTTCGATTACTTTGGTCTTGAACCTTATTCACTAACTTAGGTTTAGTTAGTGACTGTATTTTAGTGTTTGATTTTTGAGTGAAAAATGTTTTTGAGAAATATTTTTTATTTTCTATTAAAGTAGAAAATAATCTTTGAGAAAAAAATTAAAATTTGAAGTTGATCTTTTTTTTCTTTTTTTTTTGGGAGGGGAAGAGAGATTCGAAAGTAGAGGTGAAAAAATTAAATTTGAAGTTTAAATTTTTCTTTAAAAGCAATATCAATTTTTTTTTATTTCACATTAAATTATTTAGATGTTATATCAACATGTAAAACTTTACGTTAGTATCAACAACATGATTTGTTTATTCCAACTTGGACCACATAAAATACTTAATTAGGTACTTTGAATGGACAAAATGACTTCAATGATATATATTAATTAATATGCCATATAATTTGAATTTTTATTATTTTACGTCAGATTTGGACATAAAATAATAAACCATGCATCAAGTATATATGACTAAATCCAACTTAAATAAATCAAAGCTAGTGAAATATAGCATCTAATATTTAGTCGATAATTATCCTAATAATAATATGATTAACTAGGATAAAATATGAAGCTGAGGTGTACATATATTTTAATAGATTTCGAATTATCATATTAAATTAATTAAAAAAAAAATTCCTAGATAACGATTTTAGTATTAGAATATTTTATACTACATTTTCAAATATTTGGTGGAGTATTTGATGTTCATAGAAAAAATAACAAAATACTAAATGTCTGTTCAAAATATTTAATTACAATATTATTCATATATCTTGTATTATATTATTACAAACAAATACTATATAAAATACTATTATTACGTAATAGAAACTACATCTCACAATTCTATTAGAGGATTGACTCTGGACTTTACATATTCTATGTTAGATCAAAATGTTTTTTCGATTGATTAATAAAAGGAATTGTTTTTTTTTTAAATACTTTTATATTAGTATAAATGTATAATATAATGGAGATATTTTTTGGAAATTGGAATAATAATTATTGATGACATGAGCATATTTAAATTAATCGAAATTAAAAAGATTATTGTTATTGTACCATCGTATCATAAAATATCAAAATTAAATTTTAAAATATCAAATTGTATTGAATTAATTTGATATAATAATATAATATTTTAAAAAATCGATTACCTAAAATCGTTGAATAAATTTTTAAAGGGCAACTTTCACATATATCAAATAAAAAATTCATATTTGTATGCTATAGCAAAGTTTACATAATTACGCTCCATAGCAAAATTAACTATACATATACAGTTGAAGCAAATTGTATAAAACGAAATGTATAAAATAAGAAAGAAAAAAACACTTGGGCAGAGAACTGTATAAAAACGAAGTGTATAAAATGAATTGTATTATTATAAATGTATAGAACGATTATATACAATTTGAATTTGTATAAAATGAGAAAGAGAGAGACAAAAGAGAATTGACAAGGAATATACAATTGAATCGAATCGTATAAAATGAGAAAGAGAGAAATTAGATACAATTTGAAAATTGTATAAAACGAGAAAGAAAGAAAGACAAAAGAAATTGGGCAGGGGAGTATTTGTATTGTATAATTATAAGTGTATATGATGAAAATATATGTACTTGCATGTGTATATACAATCTTCTCACGCTTTATACAAACAGAAACACAATTTATACATTTCGCTTCTGTTTGTATAAGTGAGAAAGGTGAAGGTGGCGAGCGAGATTCGGGAGAGTGGCGAGAGAGATCTGGAAGAGGGGAGAGAGAGGAACAAAAATATATGTATTTATACAATTTTTTCTGTTTTATACAATTAGAAACAATTTTTATACACTTGTGTTTGTATAAAAAAGTGAGGAAGCGAGCGAGAGATTGAAGGAGAGTGGCGAGCGAGATATTTGGGAGAGAGACGTCTGACAATTTTTTGCAAACATTTGCTATGGAGCACAATTAAATCAAACCCTACCTACTTCATTTATTTTAGATTGTTAGTTTGCTATTATATACAATTTATAAATACCATATGATATTTTCCCTTAATTTGAAGGAGTTGAAAATGTGATTTCATTTATTTAAATTTTCTACTTACTGTTTGGATTTATAGTGAAATTTAATTATTTTAAATTTGTGCCGCTTAAGATTCCATTTCAGAAAAAAAAATTGTTGAATAGTTTTTATATTCAAAATTAGTTAAGGGAGAAATATTTGGTGTACATGAGAATTCACCCTCTCTTGGCAACTAAAAAGGAAAAGAAGATATTTACTTTTTTTCTTTTTATTTATTTGCAAATATCCAAAAATTAAATTATAATTTGAAAGAAATATTCGTTAGTCAAAATGCTCTTAAGAATTTGATAAATATATAAGTCTCTTAAATTTTAAAAAAATAAGTTATATCACTTCACAAATCATTAATTATTACTTTTCGTATATTTTTAATTTGTTAAATTCCTTAAGAAATTCATTCACTTAAAAAAATGTGCTTTTACTATATATTATTTCTTCATAGTATAAATTCACTTATTTAAATAAAAATTAAAAATTAAATATACCTTTTGACTTACTAAAAAAAATATTTATTTTAGATTCAAAATAAATATTAAAAATATCATATAATATGAATTGAGACACGACTAGTCCAAAATAAATATGAAGAAGATAAGAAATTGTGATTCAAAATAGATCAAATTAAAAGACAAAATCCAATTGTATATAAATAGACATAATTCATTAATATACTTCCATATGCACTAAAAGAGTAAGAAATCTTTAATCTTTTTATTCATATCTTTTCTTTTCTTTTTTTCCTAAAAATATATTCCTCCTCAACCCACCCACCCCAAAAAAAAATTTAATCAAACAATTAATGATAAAAAAATAAAAAAATATTAGAACATTATTACTTATACTCCAACTACCTTTTGTTGCACAACAAACTAATGTATAAAATTTAATTTCTTATTATCCAACAAAAAATGTAATTCCAATCTATATTAACTATACATTTTTGAAAAATTAGGTTAGGTCATTCAGTTCACTTTTAATTTGGTCTGTATGTGTAAAATTAAAATTAAAATATAAACTAGAAAGTTATCCTCCATCAAAAGGTTTGAATTTTCTAATAATTATGACTTTTATGTTATTTAATTAATGTTACAAAATCAAGCTTATAGTAACATAAGTACAAAGAGAAAGAAGATAAGATATAGAGATGAAGAAGAGAACTTTTCTTCTTATTCAAATGTATATTACAATGGTGAATGCTATCTCTATTTATAGGTAGAAAAATCAATTAAAAGATCACTATGTTTAATGTCACATTAGTAAATACATTTCTATCCCAAAAAGGTTCATGTCACCTTGAGAATACATATTCGTGATAAGAATAAGTTTATGATAAACTTAATGGACAATTCACTTAATTCAATATATTTATAACAGTTAAAAGTTTATAGTTTTAAACAGACTATTAACTTTGTTTGTTTTCGATCATAGAAATGCAAATTAATATGACAATTCAAAAAACTCCAAATTATCAAATCTCATATAGACTTTGCACCAAACTACCAGATATGAAAATAACATGTTTAACATCAACATATTTTTCTTATATAGTCTCAAAGAATGAAACTGTGTTTACCATCTCAAAATATGCAACTAGTAAAAATAACACACTACAATCATCCCAGGATAGCTAATTCCGGATTATAGTTATTCCACGATCTTTTCCCAACCCAAACATGAGATGAATTCATCCCAAGAAGCGAAGAGCTCAAGGTCAGGCAAGGCAAGAGGCTAAGGTTCAATTCTCAAGCGGATACAGAAAACACTAGGTCATTCTTCTCAATGTCCTAGCCTTGGTGGACAGAGTTATGGTGTCTCGTGCAATTAATCTAGGTATACAAAAGCTGATCTGAACACCAAGATCATAACAAAAAATAACTTGCAAGGTCGGAAGGGAAATCATATTTTTCGTTAAGTTTGGATTCAAAACTCAAATTTCCGTCTCTGATAACAAGTGGAACTTCACATTCTCACTCAACATTTAGTAGCTGATAAACACAAATATTTTTTCAATATTCAAACACAACCTCTCTATCTTCACGAGGTGGAGGTAAATATCTAAACATATTATTAATGTTGTAAAAAGAGAAAAAAGAACACAATTCAGTTATGTTTCCAAGCTGAACAGAAACAACCCAGAGTTGTTTTACAATGAGCTATGCTAATCCAAAGTAAAAGTTGTCAAATTCCGCGGGGCAACAACAGTTGCTGAGTTATTTTAAGTAGTTTCTCCAACCATATCATATAAATCAGACCAAACCAATTACAGATGTCACGTAAAGTTAGTAAAAACTATACATGTACGTCCGTCCTCTTATTGGTTCTGCTCAAGAAGAAAATGAGCCGGCTCACATTTTGCTGCATGACCAAATTTAGATGTGTTGTACTTTCTATGTACCCCTGTTAGTTTCCCTGTTGCTGCATTTTTGTGGAACCCCACGATCAATCTCGAGCACTCCCTAAAATAAGCACGAAAAAAGAGGGTTCAGTTTGAGAAAGAATTTAGTTACAATCATCACAGAACGTGGAAATGTATGTAAAGTTCACTCACAGAAGTTGATCTTCTGAGTATTTTGTATGCAACTCACACGTCGTGCTCCATTGTTTAACACTGTAAAGTGTGCACTGAGCTGTATAGATTGCAGCAGCAGCGATAAAGGATGGTGGGAATTTAAGCATTTCGTATTCCACAAGGCAAAGCTCGATCAAGAAGAATGAAAGTAGCTCAAGCTGTTGTAAAAGGAGTATACCACAAAGTTAGGAGAACGTAACAATCAAGAATATCAAAAATTCCCAAGACTCTGTCACTACTAACCTTTCGATCTGATTGAGCAGCCTTAAGAAATCTCCTCATAAAAACATAAGGTGTTGGAACGGACATATTAAACTGGAGTGTGTTGAGCATCAATTTTTCCTGCGGGGAAATATTACATGATATCTTTTAGTAATAGTTGAGAAAATGCAGTAATAAGAGTTGACATTCGATAGAAATATCATTGTTAGCTACCAGTTCAAGAACCTCCTTCCTTTCGTATGCTTTATCCGAAATGAACACCAAATCATCCACCACAGGGAGAGTAACCTCCTCATACTTACACGCGAGTAGCGTGGCAACCAGTCCAACAAGCTGTAGCTTCTTTCTCACAACAGATTGCTTCTCCAAAAATCTATCTATCAAGCTAACAGTTAGGAATAACGTCTCTTCCCTTAGATCGAACTTGTGATGTACCTATTCATTTACGAATAGCAATCAATATGACAATCAAGTAACCAAATATTTCGCGGTCTCCTTTATACACTTCAATTGGGAGTAAAAGTTTAAGTACCTCAATGAGCCAGTCTATTAGTATAGATCTCATCCTCTCGTTAACGTCAAACTGTTGTGCCATATAATCTGGCGATATCCGGCTGCTGACCTGAATATAGTGATCATTATTTAGTCAAATGTGAATAAGAATGACATTCTTTTTCATCTAGAACCAAATTTAAACTCATAAACATTAAAAAACTACTTTGATCAAACATGTGCATCAACAACCACATTCTTTTTCATCAGGAACTATTTGAATAATATGACAGAACCATTCAGAATACTTAGATCAATCATATTGTTTAGTTTGAACAAAAACTACTATTATCCAGTGATCTATCAAACCTTGACCTCTCACAAGTCTATAAATAATTGTGCAAGGCCATTAGGACTAACATGTACTGTTTATCACCTGAATTCACTATCGTGCGAACATTCAACAACTACCATGTGAAACACAGCTCTAATCATTTCAAATAAATTCAAACATCATTTGAAATGGACCTAAAGCAATTTTCTAGTCACTTTAAACTCCCCCTAGAAGCTTATCTTACGACAATGGTATTGTTTCTTTACCCTATTTGCACAATATAATCTTTCGAAGAAAGGGAAATCATTTTGAACCTCTTCAGATATTGTAGATATGCCCGACTATATATCAAATTCACGTTGGTAAAGCTGTAAAAGTCTCTTTAAGGTACTAAAAGTGTTGGTCAGCTGGACTTACTTCCATTTTTGAGTAGTAAGCATACAGATCTTCCACATAGTCAACAGCTGCAAGCGGATTCTTTGCATCATCACTGTCAATATCTATCGCGGTCTCCTCGAATATATCCTCCATCTCAATCTCCTGAGAAAATTTATGACCATTAGCTATCTAAAATTCCCAAAATACTTGCCAAAAGGATCAAATTCAACTCTTACCATTTGAGTCTTGTTATCATGTGACACTGTCTCAGTTTGTTCCAAAGACATAGGAACAGGCTGGTCTTTTGCTGCTTCATATTCATCAACATCTATTATAGGTACATCCTCCCATACACTAAAACTTTCAGCTGCTAACTTTGGTTTCTTGGTTTCCTGTTAGACATCATTGTACTACCGGTTAACAAGGGACGGGAGGTCGAGAAATTCATTAGTTAAGTACACATGTAAAACTTTCTCTTGATTAGTAGCATTTAAAGACATCGTTCTAAAATCTAGAACTCATAAATTGAAATCCTGGCTACGCCCACGCAAGTTAAACCATTATATAAAACCACAATGATATCTCAATAATTCAAGAATGCAATTTCATTATACATAAATTAAAATCCTGGCTACACCTACACGACTTATAACACTATATAAACTACAATGAAACCTCAGTATTTGAAGAATCCATGAAATACATAACAAGATCCTTATACACTCTACCCTAACCAAACCCCATTTGTGGGAACACTAGGCTTATGAATAGTACCTCAGTATAATGCTGCTGGGAGCTAGCAATTTGTGCAGCAAATTTCCTTCATTTTGAAAAATTTACATGTCAGATTGATTACAAGAATATGGTCCTCAAATAAATGGAATGAAAAATACTGATTTTGACTATTTATTATCTAACCTTGTTATTGGTCTATGAGCTGGAATAGGAGGATTCTTGTTACAGATCCCATTAGTTCTGTTAGATGAAGAAAATCACCCAAATCAGCTCAACATTAACAAAAAAAAAATGAATACCCCTAAAATATATATATGAAAAAATCTAAAGAGATTGAAGCTGGGAACTTACTCAGATATTCCTCTCTTGTTAACAACACAAGGATATTGATTAACTCCAACAAAATTCTGATTAATCACACCCAATGCTCTTCGATTGTTCCTCGTCTCCACTCCAAACTTTCTGTTTCCCATTTCTGAAAAAAAGAAACAAACTTTCAAAAAACCCCATCTTCCAAAAACTAACAAACAACACTCTTAGCTGATTTTAACCTCATAAAACCCAAAAATTGGTGAAATTTTCCACAAAAAAAAAAAGAATCTTTAAGCTATAGTGGATTTGTCATAATAGGATTATTCACATTAGAAACACCCTTTATTTTTTCACTTTTTCTTGATTATTTCTTCAAGAATCAATCACCCCACCAAAGATCAAGAATCAAAAATGATTAAAAAAAACAATCTTGGGATTTTTTTTACAACCCAGAAAACTGATTTTCAAAAACTAATTAACACAAAATCTTAGCTGATTTTAATCTCTTTAAACCCCAAAAAATGAGGACAAATTAAACAAAGATTGAATCTTTAAACTACATTTACCTTGACCATTTGTGGGTTTAGTCATAATAGGATTGTTCTCATTAGAAACACCCATTTTCTCAATTATTTCTTCAAGAATCAACCACCCCACCAAAAATCAAGAATCAAAAAACCCAATGTTGGGTTTTTTTATCTTCAAAAAACTGTAGAGATGGGGACTGAGAGAAAAAGGCAATGAGGGGGGATTTGTCAGTAGGAATACAGAAAGGGGGGGATTTTATTTTCAAATGAAACGGCTAGTTGGATCAGAGCGTCAAAAAAAAGGCACAACGGTCACCTTGGTTGGCATGTGGAGGAGACGTTGCTTTCAAAATTAGGAAACCTTTTTTTTATTAACTTTAATTGAATGATTGGAGTTTCGCTCTTTATTTGTATCAGGTGTTTATATCAAATTAATTTAATTTAGGATATAGTAGTTTTTTAGCTTGATGAGGAAATAATATTAGATAGGAGGTTGTAGATGAGACAGAGCATCGGCGGTTTATTGTCAGTTTTTTTAGTAGTTGTGATATTGCTCGTGTAGTTTCTTGTCTTGATTCGATTTGTGTTAATATTTGCTGATTTCTTGTACATTGATTATCTTATTTAATTTGTTATAGTTTATGTTATGTTAGTACATGTTGTTTTTTGTTATAAGTTGTTATTTTTGTACTCTCGTAACTTTTTTTTATGCTGGACTAGTTGAGTCAAGGATTTATCGGAAACAAACTCTATGTCGTTGAGGTAGAAGTAAGGTTTGTGTATAATCTATCATCTCTGAATATCATTTTGTTTGATTACGCTGAATATGTTATTGTTTCATAGCTTTATTTTATTGGCGTCGAGGATGAAGGCCTTCTGGTAGATAAACAACATGCATAAGCAAATTGATTGAAGGGGACCTACGTTTCTACTCCTTTACAATTAGTTGAGTGATTTAATAGAGTAAAAGTACATATTAATTTATCACAATTAATTATATTTTTTTATTTCTTGTTCTTGGTACGAACGATTAAAACATGTAAATTCATTAGATTGTTTTTGGCTTCTTCTTTTTTTATAGTCGAAAATCTATTGCAAACAATTTCTACCTTTGAAGTTGAAACACGGTTGGTATATTAATTTTTGTACAATTATTGAATATGCTATTTAAAGTGAAAGTATTCTTTCATTTCTTGTTCTTTACTTGAACAATATAAGTGTACATATTAATTTATTTACATCAAATATTCATATTAGTTTAATTTAATAAAGTAAAAAAAAATATGCGTTAAATAATCATAATTAAGTGATTAAAAGATGTCTATATGCGAAAACATATCATTTATTTAATATAATATTCGTATAACTAAAGTTTTTTCCAAATATAACAAATAATTAATTTTCTTTTTATATCAAACTCAACACCAATTAAATAGAGTTTAAATGAATTAAAATAGGATGAGTTTATTATTTGTATTTAAGTTCCAACTACTATTAATAAATCTTTTTTCTTCAAATATATACGTTACTTTCAAATTAGGGAAATAGAGTTAAATTTTTTTATTATTTTTTTACATATATTTTAATTGATTCATTCAATATATAGATAGATGATTGGCACTTTTATTTTAAGGAGACCCATAATAAATATAGAGGTCATAATCAATATTTTCATCGAAATTTGAACTTATATACATATTTTTAAATTTTAACAGTTATATATATCGATAATGCAAAATTAATAGTATTAAAGTTAGTTGTTATATTTAAAATAAATTAATTTTACACTAATTTATAAAAGAAAATGGACATTATCAAGTTATATTAATCGCCTCAAAATCTGATATGATAATTTAAAAAATAAATAGTATTAACTAAATTTTTGCAATTGGAAGTGATTTTGAATTTAAATTACTCCCTAATATGTACATTCCTACATCTTTTTTATTTAAAAAATGATATAATTAATGGATGTAGCAGGCTATGAGGCATGTTTTGGTCATTTTTTTAATTTTTATAAAAATAATAATAGCTCTTTTTTGCTGGCACTTGTCAGACATTAAAGTTTTTTTTTTTAATGTAAAAGATTATTCTAGAGAGAATTTGGATCCATGGTTTGAACAACACAACCTTTAGGAAATTCAAATATTATGAAAGATAAAAAGTAATCGTGACGTGTGAGTTAGATGCACGTTAATTTGTGATTCAAAATAAATTATAAATGTTTATGTAGTTATATATCATTTTACGAAGGTAAAGTTAAATTTTTACTTTTGATGTTTTAATTTATGTAATATTTTTCGTTTTTCGAGAGTTAAACAGTCTAAATTTAAACAAAAATTTGTGTATGAGATCTTTAAATTTTTTTGAAATGAAATTTATACATTTATAAACTAAGTAAAAAGTACTCTAAGTCATGAGAATTGATAACTTGAAATGTTTAAAAGATCAATGAAAAATTTACCGTTAAAGATAAACTTGTTTGAACCTCGAAATCTAAAAAGTGCAACATAGAATAAGACGGGGCGAGTGCTAAATATATGAATGTGTAATTTTTTTTTAAACTAACTAAAGAAAAATAAGTCATATAAATTAGGACAGAGAGAGTATTTAAGTTGGGACTCGGGATAGGACCGGGGGTGCGAGCCTATACTCCCAAGGTTTTCGAACTTATGCACCAATGTATGTTGGGCCAAAATATCAAAATTTTCTTCAATCAGTACGCCTCAGTCCCAAATAAATTCGGCTCAAATCCTAAATAAGTTGAAATGTCCAAAACTTCTTTGACATGATAAATAAAGAAATAATCAATTGTGGGATATTTCATATTGCTATGAATTAACACACAAAATACTGAAATATGAAGAGGAACTATTCTGAATGATTACAATTAAAGTTACTAACCATATGATAAATTATTTCAATGTCAAAAAAATGGCAAACACAACTAATTAACTCTGTCTATATTGCCATGTACCTGGATTTAGGTTCTACTTATATAAAATGGACCAATAAAGATTCAGATTTTACTCTTTGCTACTTGTAAGAACATCTAATTTACAACAAAACAGTAGGGCAATTCACCTAAAAAGAGTTGAAAGTGTTTGTTTGCTAACCGTTCGTTTGCCCTTCTCAGCTGAAGCAAATTTCTTCCCCCGAGAATTATGATTTTCACCATCTAACTTCTCGTTTACTTCATCAATACTATGTTCTTGTTGCAAGGACTCATACTTACCTGTGACTTTGTGATCCTTAGTAGCCACATTATTCATCAAAAGATTCAAAGGGTTAATGACAGTCTTTTGAAACTTCTCGTCGTTCTTGTTCTCCTTTCCTGTTGCATCGCGACAGTGTTGTAGATATTTCACCTCTTCCAGCAGCATCCTTATTTCATCCTTCGGCAACTGAGCATCCTCACCCTTAGTGACAGTATCCCTCACTCTATCCAGTTCCTGACTCAGAAAATCTGTATCATCAATCAAATCTTGCTTCTTGCCAGCCATCTCCTCGTAGTGCTCAGCAGCAACAATCTTCTGCTTCTTGGTTACTGCCTCCACCAAATCACTACATCCCTCGTGATTTAACCTTTTCTTCTCAAAAATGTTGTGTTGGAGTTGATAATTTTCATTAAGCAAGTTATCATCATCATCATCTGACACAAACTCCGGCTTCATTAGCTCCAAATTTTCAAGGAAATTCCTGTGGGAAGCATCTTCCTTCTGTTGACCATCAACTCCAAGCAGGATATGTTTTCCCTCTTTGATCATTTTAACATCCTGGGTGACTCTAGGAACTATGGTATCAAGGATAACTTTGCCAAGAAGAAACCTTGTCTCACACATATTTCCTTTCCCAAGAGAAATGTAATCTATCCTGTAAACGTCCTTCCTAGTTTTGAGAGATGTAACATCTTTCACTAGAATGTCAAACATTAGCTCGACAGTCCTGCCCATTTTGTTTGATACAAAGACCTGCAGATCAGACATCTCCATAACAGTCAAGAAAAACTCGTTAAAATAATAATAAGAGCAATTACCATTCTGATAGCCCATCACACACTTCTCAAGTAGGAGGACATGATAATTGAAGTCCACTAGATCTGCTTCTCCTTTTCTCCCTATTTTATTTTACAACAACAGACCCAGTGTAATCCCACTAGTGGGGTATGGGGAGGGTAGTGTGTACACAGACGTTACCCCTACAAGGTGGAGAGGTTGTTTCCGATAGACCCTTAGCTCAAGTAAAAGCATTACAAAGCAGTTCGAAGAAAGAAAATAATGGGGGTGAAGAAGTCAAGACAAAATGCTAAATAAAGCATGAAAAGCATACTAAAAAGGAAATAGTCACTACCACAAAATAATACGATTGTCGGAGTGCAAGAAACAGTAAATAGTAGAAGAAATGTAATCATAAGAAACTCCTAGAGTGTAATAGTATGAACGACGAAGCGAGACAACTCTCAACTACCTAACTAACCTTGCTAATCTAATCCGTGTCCTCCATTTTATCTTCAAATCAAGTAAAAAATCATGACTAATGCACGACTAGTATTTACTTTGTGGATAAGCTGAGCTGCTTTGTCAATGGATCTATTGAGGCTGTTTATGATGGAGAAGAGGAGAGGGAGGGTGTTGCATTTATTCCCAAGTCCCAAATTTCCACAAAAGGTAGATGAAAGATACTATGTTGTTTATGAAATAAATAAACACCTTTACATTAGGTTCAGAGATACTGGTCCATTTTGTTGCAGGAAACCTGAATCACTAACTTCATAAGTCACAAAATTTACATAGAAACAGGGTTTAAAAACTCCTTGCGAGTATACTGAGCTAGATTCTAGGTTAGGAAACTGTCGATGCATGCCTTTTAATAGTATCTAAGAATGTATTAATCCTTTTCCGTCCATGGAATGCACTGGAAAAAGGTTTAGAAAGATCTATGTCTTGTTGTATGAAGGAATTAAGTAACTCATAGCAAGTATTACTAAATGTTTGACCTTTCCATAATCACAGATTAAGAAACAGAATTGACGAAGACATAATAAGTCAACCATATTCAAGCCATCCCCTCATTCCTTGCTTATAAGGGGAAACCAACAGGGAACATTGATTCACAAATACAGGCACTCTTAGGAAGAAGTGGAACATTCTCCTCTTTTCTCAATTTGTATGACAAGGTTGTTATTTGCGAGGCAATTGGACCAACACTAATCAAAAGTTAATGAACTCATTTATCAACAGAAAATTCTAGATAGGATAATCAATCAGACATTTTCCCATATTATTTTTGGAAATGATTAATGCAGCTTCCACTTTCAGATGAATAGGAGTAGAAAACTAGAATTTTGACAGCAATTGGACCAACACTCTCATCGAAAGTTAATTAATGCAGCTTCTGCTTTCAGATAGGAATAGAAAATTAGTCTATTTAACACTTGGGTAAACAGCATGAACTAAATTTGGATCTTCCACAAAAGTCGATCATTACTCTGAAGATCCATACGGGTGAAAAAATAACTGTATAGTGTACCCCAACAAAGTGAAAAAACAAGACAGATAAACTGTGTTGGTGTAAACAACAGTTACATGTAAAAGTCAAAGTGTGTTTACCCACCAAACCAGAGCATGGGGCTCCTGGGAACTTGGACATTGCTTCCAGGAGGCTGTCCCTGTCAGCTAAAATGTTTATAGATTTTTGGACTTGCACTGCCAGCTGTGCAACTTTTTTTGCAAGTTCATCTTCTGAAATGGAGCCATGAGAATCAGAGAGTTCTGGTCCATAAACAGCTGCATCTTCAGAATGCTTTTCTGCAAATTTAACAGCTTCCTTCCAATTTGCATGATACAATACAGAAGCAAAAGTCAGGATGACAAACACATGTTGGGGGTGTGTGATCAATGCCATATGAAACGCCAAGAGTGCAACCCTGTCATGCAAAGGAAAATTTTGTCAATTATCCCAATTCCCAGCCGTAACAAGGAGTTCTCTCAATATTAGAACAGGTCAATTCATCTTTAGTCTACTGTTGAATTCATGATAGCAAAGTGGTCTAAGTCAGTAGAATCCACTATTGTGACAGTAGGCAGGTAGACTATGAGCTGCAATGTTGAAAACATGACACCAAAGGTTTCATATGCTGAATGCAATGGATCAGCACAACTGAACTATGGAATATGCCAGAGTAACTGTGTTATACAATGAAAGCATCACATAAAAAAAAATCTTTGAATGTCTAAATTGGCCCTAATTTGCAATTTAGAAAACAAAAAATGAAGGAAGCTATGTAGAAGTATTATCTGAGATGCACTAAGAGATTCTGGTAGTGATGATGCTAACTTGGGCTTCTGAAGTCAGGAAGGCAATAAATGCTTCCAATATCAGTGTCCAGAAATTAAACTTTAAAATGATAAGACACAGGAAGAAGCTTGTTTACTGTTCTTATTGTTGCATGTTGTCCTGACTATGAGAATTATGTAGTTGATGAAGGCTTGATGCCTTTACTTCAACGCTTAACACTGAAATTATATGCCTATTCCTTCTTAAAGGGAGAAGAAGTGCAAGCTCCCAAAAACCCATAGGAACTATATTTGACGTTGCCTTATCATATAAATAACAAATGCATTCATTCACTAGTCATGTGAAAGCCTAAAACAGAACATCTTAAACCAGAAACAACTCACACCACGAAGTGTGAGAGAAGGGTCATAGAAGGTGTCCACAGGACAACAATATATCATTGATTAGGAATGAACACTTGTTTAGTTCAGAGCATAAAAAGATTGGGAATGAGCACTTCTTTGGTTCAAAGCATACAAGATAATCAAAAGAGACGACTGCAAGGTCCACGCTTAGCTTAATAACAGCAGGATTTCAGCTAGTCAATCTCAGGAATTCTTCCTATCCAAGTCAGCATTTGACACCAAGCAAAGCATAATAGCTCTGTTATACAGTTGCAAGGTACTATGATAGAAGAGATGATAAGAAATAAGATCTTCCAATTAGACAAGTCCAGAACCACAGAGAAACTTATATATCAAATTACAGCTCTAAAAGCAGCAGTAGATACAATAATATCCAAAAATGAAGATTATCTCTATCAGGGAGAAAGTGTCAGCAAGAACAGATGGTATGGAAAGCAAAAGCCTCATGGAGATCAAGAATCCAATAATCAACATGTCTGCACCAGAGCTCAGAATAAAAGCGAAAGGAACTCGACTCATATGATAAAGCTACAGCAGTGTCATGTCACAGGCACAATATTGTATGTCATGACTACTTGGAAGGGTGAGAAAACAATCAGTTGCCAAAATGAGCCAGAAAACCTCAACAAAAATTCATGTCATTAAACCAAATGCTTTATTTGAAAAAAGAATTAATATAAACTCACCACACACTATCATGCGAAGGTTGACCACAGGAGACCAATTGATCCAAGCTGGAAAATAATTTCTGAAGAAAGCCGTGACTGATAAATTATATGCTTAAAACAGCAAGTGAAAGAACCAGCAAAATATTACTTTAGAAAATGAATATGCCGACATGCGCATGCAACATACACAGGAAAAGCTAATTAAGGACTTCTAAAAAATTTCAGAGTTAAAAAAATGAGACGAAGCAATAAAGAACATACCATCAGCATCACAGAACTTTTACCCGACTGTTTACTAGCCTGTTGAGTAAGGTATGTCCCCTGAAAATGATGTACATGCACATCAAGCTATTTCCACAATTCTTAAAAGGTCTACCATTTTGTCAGCAAGCCAAAATTAGATGCAGGTCATGCAGCAATATGGACATACATGAAATGGCAACACAATCTCAAGGATATTGTATCTCTGAAGTAAAGAAAGAGAAGGCTCAGCAGCCCCATATGACATCATATAGTTCAATTCCATCATTATTCTAGACTGCAAGCACAATAAACAGAGAAATATCAGTGAAAATGGAGCATATGATGTAGAGAACTCCCTTACGAGGAGAGGAACGTTTAGGGCTTCAGGGATGTTCAACAGTGAGAAGAAGGGACAAATAACAAAGAGAAAGGCAGCCATTGGGGGAAAAGAGGAAGTGAATGATTAAGCCAGATAAATGACTTAACCAGAAATCATTGTTTATACCTTGGACAAGCTCATGATGGCTGACGAGAGTTCATGCATAGCATCTTCTATCTCCTTTGTAAAGGATAAGTTAAGACGGGCAGCCAATCTCAAGCCACGCAAGATTCTTGCTGAGACAAAAAAAATCCAAGATTAGTTCCATCATATTAACAATTAGGGTTAAATTCATGTAGCCCCCATCTATCCTTGAATTCAGCATTGCCATCCCCGTTCTACTTTTACTTACTCTTTAAGCGTTCTAACTCTACGTTGTGCCAAATTGATTGGCAGCAAAACACCGAAAATTCTTTTGTTCTTTGCTAACAAAGAGAATGTCCCTAAATCTTAAAACCTCATCTTACCCCATGTTTACACCTTGTGTGTTAGGGTTTACCCTTCCACCATATTTTATTTTCTACCATAACTAGAATTACCTTTCTTGGTGGAAGAGGTTTCCTTGTTGGAAAAGATCAGTGCCATATTTAGGTTATTCCTTTCTTGAGGAAAAGTTTAGACCTCTATAAATCAACCACCAAATGATCTTCTGTGGCACTCTATCATATGCTTTCTCTAAGTCAATAGATAATACCATGCAGATTTTTCTTCCTTTCGCGGTAGCCATCAATCTACTTAGCAGGAATATAGCCTACGTTCTAGATCTACATGGCATATTCGAAATTGAGTTTCTTTCATTCTTGCCGTGTTCTTAAGTTTTTGCTCTATCCCTCTTTCCCAGAGTTTCTAAATGTTTTCATAAATTTTCTAATCCTAATATAGTAGTGTTGCAAACAATAATAGACATAACACAGTCTCATGGGAACTTAAAACTACGCCAAAGGAGGGCAACAACTTTTTGGAGGAGGGGGAGCTAAGAGAGAAGTGAACAGCTAAAGGATTAAGAGTAGCTGAAATAAGAACATTTACCCATGAGAATCTGACGATCCATCATGAAAGTTTGAAGTAGTTAAAAAATTAAAGATCTATAATGTTAAGCGTACTAAATAACTGTTTAGTGGTGCTATAAGCAAAATGAGTGATGGATGAAAGGGGTCCAATGAATTTAATCCAATAAAATAGTAATGCTTCCAACCCAAATTAAGTTTTAACTTTGTATAGTCATTACAGAAAAAGGTTGATCATTGTATGTTTTGATTTGTAATGAATAGTAAAATAAGCAAATACAAAAATAAAGTATATATTCCTTTCGGAATGGAAGAAGTATGATATTAAGTCCCAATTCATGACAAACTTTTGAATAATTGCACCTACCACTATCTTCTCCAAATGACAAGTGAGCAGGCACCAAAGTCCGTAGCTGAATTCATATCAAAATAAACCTTTTCAAATTCCAACACATCAAAGTAATTGGTTTGCGTTACATACTTGAAGATAAATTTTTAATAAAGTACATATGTGAAGATAATAATCTCACCTTTAACGATCTTAGGTCCTGCATTGCATTGGCATAATCATAGATTCTATTCGCGAACGGGTTGAAAAATAAGCTGTTTCCATGATTTAGGAAAATAAATAATGAGTTAAATAGCACCCAAAAACTCAATAATTTAGGCATCTATCAGTCACCAGTACAACTAAAACTAATCATACATGTAACCTACATACGGATACCAGGCAATACAATTCATTCTAAACTTGTGGAGGATTCTCCATTGACAGATACTGATAAAGACATCAGTTTAATGTTCATTTATAAAATATTTGTTACCTTCTTCAGAACAAAAACAGGAATCAGTTTAACGTCTAACACGGAGAATATCAATATGTAGTACATAATTACATTTAGCAAGCAATTGCTTAGTTTAGCTTCCCAAAATGTTATACTCTAGAACAGCTGTTTATTCATATCTCACCAGCATGCCATGGTAACAACTGTGCTGTGTTATAACATTAACCAAGTTCATTGCAATAAAATGGGGTTTAATATCTTCAGTTTTTTGCCTTTTTACCAAAATGCTAAGAATAAGGACAGGATCAAGTGAACTAAATAAAGCACCTAGAACATCACCCACAACTTGTAGAGGAAACACTACAATTGAATAAGAAATCCACAGAAGTCCACGGAACTAAAAGTTATAACCTTTGTTATGCCTTCTTTCCCCATGAGAAATCCACAGAACATTTTTAGCTCCACCCCCTTTAAGAAAATACAAAACAAAAGGTACCTGTTAATAGTGAAGTCTCTGTGCATGGAATTGTTCCAGAGAATGAAATCTTTCTCAGGACATCCCTTAGGAATTTCAGGAACTAAGGGTGCCTCTTCCTTTTCAGCATGTTTTGCCACAGTATCAAAACTTGATACCTGCAGTAATTGGAATGTGAAGTACTTCAGTAGCTGTGATTGTAACAATCTACTTTTTTGAGATTGATCTCTAATTTGTCTCTTCACTTAAACAAAAGGAGATCTTCCTGTGGTCTGAATACCAAATCAGAATGTTCTTCCTGCTTCTGTGGTGATCAAAATGGTAAAAAAAAAAAATCAATGTGACTTGCAACTCAAGCACTTCTCACTTCACCAAACATTAGTTGAATTCTTTTTGAAATTCTTATTTAAGTTAAAATACATTTGTTGGTACAGCATAATGTGTACAATGTGAAATTGTTTGTGCCCATACCCAACCATAGATGCATAAAAAAGGTAGCCCAATTAGTATCCCAAAAGAGTTGTGACAACCTCAACTATAGAACCTTTGACATGCACTCTACATATTGGAAATATTCGCCCAACTATTTCACAACGACGAAATTGCTTTTTTATCTGCAAAAGATATGATAGCATAAATGTTAGACCCGAACTACAAGTAACTGAAACCTAAAGTAGTTGTCTCATAACTAGGTGATGATTTTGAATGCATCAAGAACCTGTCGAAGTCTTGCATTTGTGATTATATCGAAATCTTTTGGTATTCTATTGAGAATTAGATCTCTGACACATCCACCAACCAGGTATGCTTCAAACCCTGTATATTGAGGTTTTGGTCAAAGGATAATCAATTTAAAAAGAAAGGCATATATATGATCTTAAAAAAAAACAGGAGACTTGCAAATAGAGTGGTATGGGATAAGGGTGGAAAACTTAGGGTTTTAATATCCAAACAAATTATTAGGTTACGTTAAAGTATGTCAAGATTCACAACATGCCTGGACATAAGGAACTTGAGTCGAAGAATATTCAACTAATTGGTTGACATCTCTCTACCACTAGTACTTCATTCCATTACATGCATCAAGGGTAATAGAAAATATCCCAGATTACGTATTTTCAGTGCTCATGTAAACGAAATTGTAGGATACTCTAGGGGATATTCTCAAATATTCTACATTTTCAGAAGGTTCTAGAATATTCCTACTTTATTGTTAGTACTTACCCTTATTGTGCAAACATGGCCTAAGTTGGCTTCTCTCCGGTTTAACACACTTCGATTGTATTGATTCAACTCTGAGTACCACAACAAAAATCCAGTTTACCAATCAAATGCACTTGATCTTCGAAGAGGCAGTCACCTTTTTGATGTGGGGGTGAGGGGTAGGGGGTGGGGAGTGGAGGAAAAGAATTGGTTTTGCCTCGCTCGAGACAGGTACAATTTAAAACAAAAAACAGTTTCAACATTTGAAAGTAAATTGATAAGTTTGAGGTCCCATAGTTATGTAACACATACTCGGGTAGCCAGACCAGAATGATCGAACACAACAAAAAAGTTATCACCTTCACCATGCAGAATCTTCAGAACAACCTGGGGAGATGGTGGTATCATTGATCTACTAATCCCAAAGTTCCTAGAGTCCAGCTTCCTCCATTTTGAGAAGTCGATTTGACCTGAATCACAACCATCACATATCATAATTCAACTCCTTACTCCACAAATAACATTGCCATTCAATCACATGTTTGCACCACTGCCTCTCCTACCTAATGTTTGCAGATCATCTATCGTAACCAATGAAAACAGACTAGCCGAAAAGAAAGTCAGTCTTTATTTTTTCTCTTAGGTCAATAATTTGTTCAATTTTGAGCCGAGGGTCTATCAAGAACAACCTCTCTACCTCGCAAAAACGGTAGGGGTAATGTATATGTATGTATTCTCCCCATACCTCACTTGTGGGATCACACCGGGCATGTTGTCGCTGTTGGTCAATAATTTTCTCAGCAGATTAATGCACAACTTAAGCAAACAAGAAATTAATAGAGAAAAACATAGACTCAATAATCACTATGCTTAATCCAAAATTAACTGGATAAATCCTTTGAATCCACATTCTACTCTTATTCAGTTTTTTGAATACTCATCTTTTAATTCAAGGTAAATGGGGAGATGGACGATGATCTCACATATCATATGTGATGGGTGAAATGGAGGCTGACCTTGATTAACGCTGTATTGGATGCAATGCCTACCTACATGATGTCTCTGTTTCCTGTTCTTGCCAGTGTTATAAAAAGGTTGGACTCCTTGAGAAGGAACTTCTTTTGGGAAGGGAACAACGAGAAAAATAAAATACATCTTTTCAATTGGAAGTCTTGTCAAACCAGCAAGAAGGAAAGAGGTGCTGGAATTAAGAATCTAAAGATCCAGAATCAGAGTTTAATGATGAAGTGGTTATGGAACTTCAACTCAGACGATCAGCCATTATGGAAGAAAATAATCATGGAAAAATATGGTCTGGATGGAAGATGGACTACCAAAGTAACCAATAGTCCTTATGGAGTTCGTCTCTGGAAATCCATAAGGAACTTGTGGCCCAAATTGCTAGCAAAAACCATGTTCAGCATTGGTAATGGAAGGAAAGTTGATCTACGGAATGGTAAATGAATTGAACAAGGTCCCCTAAAGCAACTCTATCCAGACATATACTCCCTCAATCAACAACAAAACTCAACAATTGAAATGGTTTGGGGTGAACACGGTTGGAATTTGAGTTTCAGAAGAGCTTTAAAAGATCGGGAAATTGACAGACTAGCAAGATTCTTCGAAACTTTAGAACAGTTCAAAGATACATCAACTGAAGTAGATTGCTTGATATGGTTAAGGAATAAAGAAAACAAGTTTACAGTGAAAGCAACATACAAGTACTCTCAACCTCAAACAATCAGAGTGGAACCTGGCCTAATAATCTGGAGGGTTAAGATCCCTCACAAAGTTGCATGCTTCTCTTGGTTGCTAGCCAGAGAAGTTGTACTCACCCAAGATACGCTCACGAGGAGAGGTTTCATTCTTTGCTCAAGGTGTTTTCTCTGTGGTAAGGAATTTGAGACAATCTCTCATCTCTTTCTTCACTGCAGCTGGACTGACCAGTTGTGGAAGATTTTCATTAACTTGATGGGCATTAGCTGGACTATGCCCGAAAGAGTATCTGATGTATTGAGATGTTGGAATAGTGATATCAATCCCTCCAATAAGAAAGAGAGATGGAAAATTGTCCCAGCTTGTATTTGGTGGACTGTGTGGGGAGAAAGAAACAAAGTTTATTTTGAAGACAAAGCCATTAGTATACAGAAACTAAAGTTGAAATGTTTAGGGCTTTTCTTTTTTTGGTGTAAACATAGCTTAATGGAGGAGTTCGAATCAGCTAACGATGTACTCGACTTCTTACGAGAAGATCAAGGAGTAGGAGCTTATTTTTTTGCTCATCTGGATGTAAATATGGGGGACTACACACCCTTTGTGTAGTTTGTTATTAATACACAAAAATGTTACCGTTCAAAAAGATATATATATTCAGCAATTCTACTCAATAAAAAATACATTGAATTCCCTCAACATCTGATTGTGTAACTTGGTACCAGAGCCTACTATGGAATCATCAACTTTAGATTCCACCTCACAACAACCACCTTAACCACTCCATGTCTTTTTGCTACTTTACTCCATGCGCAACTTTCTTTTTACATAAAACTCAAACCAACAAACTACCTGACTTGGAAAACTCAACTTGTTCCTATCATCAAATGTTACAATCTATTCAATCGTATCAATGGTACATCAGCACCTCCTTCCACCATCATCAATACCAAATTAATCAATCATAAGCAAAATCTAATTATCTAAAGTGGTTGCAAGAATACCAACTCCTACAAGTTGGAACTTATCATCTTTAATAGAGGAAATTCTTCCTTATGTGACTGGTTTAGATACTGCCTTTGAAGCTTAGACCGCTCTCTCGAACGCATTTGGCATCAGCAACAACGCTAAAAGAGTCCAATTACACATCACCTAGCAAAACATGACTCTTGGTGACAAACACTGGCTTAATCTTTTCTCGAAGCTAAAGCTCTCGTTGACGAGCTTGCTGCGGCTGGCACACCTGTCTCCTGATGAACTCTACGGGATTAAAGTTAATATCATGGTCAGCTAAGAAGCAACCAACAGTTGCTCGATCATAATCAAGGCTGAGTATTGATCGGTCACCAATACTGCAGCAAAAGTAATTTGGCTTCATCCTCTTCTTCAAGAGCTTAAACAGACAACCCATAATTCCACAATCATCTGGAGCTTCATATCTACCAGTTAATCCGTGTTTTAAGGCTCGAACGAAGCATGAGAAGTTGATTTCACTTTGTCAGAGAACAAGTCAAGGTTGGTCATATATCAGTGCAGTTTACATCCTCTATCAATCAATTAGCAAATACACTTGCTAACCCTTTGTCCGCCAGCCGGTTTCAATTCATCAGAGGCAAGCTAAGAATCTTGGAAACACCTTCTTAGCTTGAGGGGGATATTAGAGATAAAGTTCAATCTCTATAAGTTAGGATAGTGATCTCAACTAGTCCGTATAAATAAGCTTTGTGAGATACTTTTTAGGATAATATGGCTAAGTGTTGTAAGCTATATTATCTCCCTATTCTTCTGTAGTTTGTTGTAAACAATATCCTATATATTCAGCTTACTAGATAGAAAACACATTGAATTCTCTCAATATCTGATCATCTAACGCCAAGGAAGTATTGGTGGAAGGTGATTTAGCCAAGATATGGCGCACCTTGAGCTTACCAAGAACATAAGCTTAGATAGGTAGGTGTAGAGGGCGTGGATTAGAAGAGGGTTAGTTGGTAATTGAGCATTCTCTTGCTTTCCTGCGAGATAGGTTTGGTGGTCATACATGTACCTACTTTCTTGCTAGCAGTATTACCAATATTCTCTTAGTTTACGTTCTTCGGTTTCAGTTATCACATGTGCTTGTTTGTGCTTTCATTTCGCATTATTTGGTTGCTGTTACCGTTCTTTCATCCGTATGTTCTATTTCACATTATTTCGTTGTTGTTACTGCTTTCATTTCTATATTCCTCCTTCTCATACTGCTTTGAAATGTTTTATTTTAAGACGAGCATATATCAGAAATAACATCTCCATCTTTACAAGGTAGGAGTAACGTGTATGTTCACTCTACCCTCTCATGATCCCACTTGTTGTTACAATCTTTTACCCTAACAATCAACCTACCACAACCATCCATCATCCTTTATATATCCAAGCTTACACGCTTTACCCATCAAATAGGCAAAGTTACAACAGAACAACATAACTTCTAAAAACCAAAACCGCACAAAAAGCAGAAAGCTTCAAAATGTATTAAGCTTATATTTACCTGCTTCTACCACTGACTCGTTACCAGAATCAGTAGAAACCTGAGACTCTCGATCACATTCAGCAAAAGTGTGTTTAAATTTCTGAAACAACACAATTTTAGCAAATGTTTACAAACTGTTCGACAATATGCCTGAAAGAAGAAAAAATGAACATCATACAATAGAACTAGTTTACACAGCACGGCACCTGCAAGTAGTATACAAGGGCTTTGAGTTTGAAGCGCGAGAGTAAGACATTTTCTCTTGTGAAGTTTGATATCGCAGCCATGAAACTTGAGAACTCTACTGTTCTGTATAACAGCAACTGGAGAAGACGGGTCATTTAAGAAGTGAGACCAAAAACAATAGTAATCATTGCTTATAGTTAAAAAAAAAAATGAAACGCAATTCGAACTAAACTAAAAAAAAGTTAATATTTGATTTGATTCGGTTATATTTCGTTTTAAAATTTTGAATACCCATATTATTTAGTTTGGTTTTGATTTTATTAAAACAATAACTGTAAAAATAATCAAATGGAACAATAAATTAGATATATAAATTTTATATTATTGATAAATATTTTGTTAAATTTCAAGTAATTCAAGTTTTTAACTTTACATTTTTCTCAAGGCTAACGCTTAAATTTTAGCCTAATTACAATCTTAAGTCCAATTTCAGTAGAATTTAGTACCTATCAGAACTTTCATATTTTCTCTTAATTTAATAATTTTATTTGTGTAATGATAACTCTAAATATGGCTTAATTGATTAATTGAATCAATAATAGTTTTTATGTAGATTATTCATGTTTTTTTTAATCAAAATACGTATGTCCTCAAAAAATTATTATTTCAAACTGATAAAACAAAAAAGTTGAACCATGCCAATAACCAAACCGATAGTTATTTTTTTTATTATGTTTAATTTGATTTTAAAAATTTTTAAAAACAACTAGATTGGTTTGGTTTTGGTTTTAACCAATAACCGATTCTACGAACACCCCTAGTAATCATTCCATTTTTCCTTTAATAGGTTCTTAAAATATTTTAAGTCATAAAATGCTTTCAAAACTGTCTTTTCTGTTTTTAAACGAATCAGCTCTTAGGATAAAGTTTGAAATCGTAATTTAGAAATTGAAATCTTAAAAATTTAATTGTATCATATAAATTGAAATAAAAAAACTATTTTATATTTTTATATTGTCTCAATCAATATACATATACCAAAATTAAGATGGATAGGAAAATATAGGAAAGTAAAAAATGAAAACCTCTCGATTCAAATATTTATAAATGCTCTCCTAAATGTTGATCACTACTCATAAAATGAAAATTTACATTATTATTTTGACAAATATAATATTGTAATATACATGTATATTTTTTTGGATGTTTTATATAATTAATAGATACAAATTTACACGTTTTAATAAACAATTTTATTTGATGGGACGATATGCATTTACTTTTAAAAACATGTTAATGTATAAAAATATAAAATTTATTTTATCTTGTTAGAGTCAACAAAAATGATAAAATCCTTTCATATATGTATATATATTTAAAAAAATAAAAATATGAATCAAGAATCAAGATCAAGTTTACAATACATATACAACTTTTTTAATATCTAAAAAAATTTATCTTATAAGTAAAAGATATTTGATATATCTATGAGCTATATCTATGAGCCAATGTTTCACTAAGTCTTAGTTCAAAATATGTAAATGAATTTTTATGTGTGTTTTAAAAAACAAATTATTTTTCTCCACAATTTTGACAAATATCTCATCATTATTATAAATATATACATGAACTTGATATGTCTGCAATGACCCACGATTCTATCGCAACGAAAAATTAATTAAATTATCATTACTTTGTATTATCTTTAATAGATCTCTTCGTTTTAAGAAAAATGTTTAATTCATAATTCCGCTATTAGAAAATGATTAAAATATTATGAAAAATGACAAAAATAAGATTAAGTTATGATAAGAAATAATTTTTGTACTTTTCATTAACTTTTACATATGATTGAACGGCATACATTCACTTTCATAAAATACGTTGTCAACAGATAAGACGAAATTTATTATATCTCGTAAAAATTAGCGGGCTAATAAAAGTCTCACATGTATGATTGTAATACTTGACAAAGTTTTCTCTCTGTTTGATCATGAATAATTCTCATTTTTTTCTTTAGAATTTTATGTCTTACCATTTTTTAAACTAAAAATTTATTTTCACAATTTTTACTTCGAATTAATCACTAAATTGACAAATATTTTTGATTTATATTCATATCCAAACACAATTTCAATTTTCAAATAGAGAAAAGACATAAAGAGACCATCGAAGTTGTCTCATATTTGCATAAAAACACCTAAACTTTTGAAGTGTCCCATCACCCCACTAAACAACTATATATCGTTGTAAATTAACCATTTTTACCCATTAACTCATCTGGGTTGTTTACACGCACGTTAGGCGCGCCATGAGCCATTTTTTCTTTTTATTTACCAGTTTAAAACAGCCACATGTCATTTTCTTTCTTTAATATTAATTGTTTAATCAATTTTTGTATCTTCCCCAATTTAAACTCAAAAATAGCCTTTGGTAGCCCTAAAATTTTGATTTCCATGGCAAGAACAATATTGGTTCTCTCTTTTTGACGACTTCATCATCTTCCTCAAGAAAATAAGGTAGGAATTCGTCTTTTCTCTTTTAATTTCCAGTATAAACGTTAATTTGAAGTTTTTTTATGGTTGAATTTCTTCTCTGTGGTTAGTTTTTGATTGAAAATGTCAAATGCATTGTTTAATCGTATTTGTAACAATGGCAACTGTAGGAGGTCGATTCTAATACTTCTACACTATAATAATCCATAAAATCAGAATAATCGAAAAAAGTGAAGATTTTAGAACCCTAACATGTTAGACCTTCAATCTCCAAGAATCTTCACAAATACACATCAACAACGATCAACAATGATCAATAACGAGATTGTCAACAACAACACTGTGTATTTCGTTTGATTTTTTAGGAAAAAGTTGAGAAATGAAATGAAAAGGAGTTCACAAATTTTCTTCAAAAAAAAAGGTCGGGTCGGGTTACCTAGAGAGTGAGCAACACGCGCATTACATAGATGACGGAATGAGTAAAAATGGTAAAATTACAACGATATATAGTTGTTTAGTGGTGTTATAGGACACTTTAAAAGTTTAGATGTCTTTATGCAAATATGAGACAACTTCGATGGTGTCTTTATGTCTTTTCTCTTTTAAATATTATTTTTAGCTCATACATAATAAAAAAAAATCAAATTTTACAAGGGAAATTTTTCAAAAATGTCAATATTTTAGCATTTAAGAGGGCTCATTAGCAACACTTTCAATATTTAGTAAAAATGTCAAATTTTAATTTGTTGTGTATCTTATTTATGTTTTTATTATTTATTTTTTTAAAGAATATAATTATTTAATAACAAAAGAGAGAGAATATTTCAAAAAACGGTAAGGATCTTAATTTTCTCATCAGTTACATTTTCAAATAAAATTTAAATTTTATTCTTCTTTTTTTTTGGTCCAGAATTTTGACCTTTTTAAAATTATATTCATTCCACAATATATTCTATTTATATTTATTATAATTTTTTATTGGTTTGTATTCATTTAAATAGGTATGCCGAATTTATCTATATAGTCATTTAAGAAATATATTTGTATTTTCATTTATTTTTTTCCTATATAGTTATTTTTTTCTTCAAAAACCTTGTATGTATTCATTTCAATATGTATTTTATTTGTATTTCTATTTATTCTAGTTTTTATTTAGAATTTTGTATAATAATATATAAAATACAAAAAATTAATATGATGAAAAAGTGAATGAAATATAAAATTGAAAAGAAATAATTGAATATTTGGTGTACTCATTCTTAAATAAAATACATAACTAGTTGAAATATCTTTAGAATAAATACAAATTAGAAAAAATGTCAACTTCTGAAACAAAACAACATAATTTTTGAATGAATACAACTATTAATTGTAAAAATACATACTGACTAAGACAGTATCAAAATTCAATATATAGTTCCAAATTTATGAATACGAAAAACAATAAAACTATGAAATACAAAAATAAATACTAACTGTGGTACATTGACATAACTATCACAAAAAAACAGAATACAAAATGAATTTAATATATGAAATACGATTCCAAATCTATGGATACAAAACACAATAAAACAATGAAATACAAAAATACATACTGACTAAAACAACAACAAAATTCAATATACACTTCCAAATCTATGAATACAAAAAACATCAAAACTATGAAATATATACAATCAAACTCATATAATGTGTTACATTGACATAATAACACACACACAAAAAAAAAATAGAACATAAAATACAATAAATATATGAAATACAAAAATAAATACTAACTATAACATAATAAAAATTCCATATACACTTCCAAACGCATTGCAACATGAATTTTTTTGAATCTTAAAAATTACTAAACAAATTAAACTAAACATGCAAGACACAGAACATGCAAAAAAAACATCTTCTCCAACAAATTCGTCTTCTTCAACTTCATGGTTATGAATTTGTGTGGGATTTCGCACATCGACGGATCCAAGCATTTTTTCCGGTCGTATATTCTCCTTAGATTTAGAAGCGGAACCTACATTGTTGTTTAATTCTTGATGAAAAAAAATTAAATGATGAAAAATCAGAAGAACTTTGATTATTTTGTCCAATACCTCTAGTAACTCTCTTGAAAACGTCCATTGAAAGAGAATTATGTAGTTTCAAACCCTAAAAAATGTTTTAAGAACAACAGCAAAATAAAAAAATTTAAAAAAAAAACTAAAATCAGTAAGTAAATAAATAAGGAATCTGAAAAATATAATACCCAAATCAATGTTAATCTTCAAATCAAATCTCGTAACGAAATTAAATGAGAATAATAGAAAATAATAATATATTGAATAAAAAATCATTGAAAAGAAGAATAAGAAAAGAGAGAAAAATCTGGGGGTTTGATTAGGAAGAAAGTAAGAGAGAGAAATAAATAAGCTTAAGAAAAGAGAGAGAAAAATTAAAATGACATTAATATCTATCCAATTATACATAAATATAGAAAAATGTATAAGCGAGAAAAAAAGGGTATAAATGATGAGAGATAAAATATTAATAATATCAGAATAATTATTTATTTTTAAAATAATGACATTTTTGACATATTTACTAATATTATTAAAATATAGATATTATCACTAAATAAGTTGATTTTTTTTGACTATTTAGCTAAATTTTCCATTTTACAATTACATATTATGTCCAAATGTTCACTAAAATACTATAAAAGAAATTTCTAACATTTTCTAGAATAGAGACCTACACAACATGAAACCAAAACAATCAGACATAATCACCTTATATACACATGACATGAAAATAAATAAACAAGTAATACTCTTTTTTTTCCACTTTTAATTTTGTTATTGCACTTTTTAATTGTCAATTTAATTATTTTTAAAGCTAAATTAGATTATATTTATTTGTATTTTAAATAAAAAATTTAGATAGTAAAAAATTATACGAAAAGTGCAGTAATTTCTATTTTTTTTGCATATTAATATAATTAAAAATATATTATAAAATGTTGATTAAAATTATTACTCTCTTCGTTACAAAAGGAATGATCTCCTTTACTTTTTTAGTTTAAAAAAGAATGGTCTTTTTCTTTTTTGATAATATTTTAATTTTAACTTTTTACATAATATGTTTAAGACTATAAAATCGAAAGACAATTTTGTATATTTGACCTAATTTTAATTTAGAACCATAAAATTTAAAAATATTTTATATATTTTTATACTTCGTATCAAATTATTTTGTAAAATGGAGAAAATATTATTTAACACTAAAAGGAGAATTGATAATTAAAAGTGAACGGAAATAATTGTATATGATATCATACATGAGTCAATTTTCCTCTAAAGTCTAAACCAAAAATAGGAAAAAATAATAATTGCTTTTGTTACCATCAATAAATTAAAAGCTAATTTATTTCTCTTGAAATTTTTTCCACAGATAGGGCTTTTACTTTCTTTGCAATTTGCTTTCTTCAATTCAACTGAATTTTCACCTCCCAAAAATTGCAGCAATAAGGGAGGAGTATGAGTATGGGAGGCGGAGATGCTAGTGTTCCGGCGGGAGACAGCGGCGATTCAAACAAGGTGAGTAACACCGGCGCCGGCGGAGGTGTTACAATCAACATCCGATGTTCTAGTGGCTCGAAATTCTCTGTGCAGGTCAGCCTCGATTCTACCGTCGGATCGTTCAAGTCTATTCTTGCACAACAAGCCAACATTCCTGCTGAGCAACAGAGATTGATCTATAAAGGTCGGATCTTAAAGGATGAGCAAACACTAGAAAGCTACGGTATGTTAATTATAGGCTCTTTTAATTTTATTTTATGGCGGAGCTGATAAATTGCTGGTGCGTTATTAATATATTTTGGAGATTTTGTTTGAGTTTAATTGCACTGTTATAATTCAGAGTTGGAATTGTGATGACAAAATTAGCACAGCTCAATAAAAAACTAAAATGAAAGTGCAGAGGATAGAACTAATTAGAAGCAAACTCAATCTAAGAACATCACCATTAATTTGACCCACAAAGATACCTCGTACTTGTGTGTAAGAATATAGCTCAGCTATGATGATGAAGAACACTTGAATAGCGAAGAGGAAATGAATTGAGATAGATAGATAGAGAGACGGAATTTCCAAAATATTTCCCGACTCTGCACAGTAATTTCACTGTGTTTATATTAGGGGTGTGGTCTAATCCCTTGAGGATGGTTCCCATGTGACCTATTTAGCTTGATCTGCTCATCTGGATCATGATAATACTTCCAACTTGAAATTTGCCTTTTCCTAAAAGTCACGTATATTTTACATGTAATATATTCTCATTTATACGATCATGTATGGATCCATTAGTTCCCAACTGTAGAAACTAGGATATTGGAACCTAGAGGACAAGATGATGCAATAATCAACCCTTCTTCAATGTTCCCCTTTTGCATACCTGTTCATACCCAAGGACTTTTGGGACTTCATGGTTCAGCTTTAGAAGATCTAATTGATGCTTACTAAATCAATTGCGTTGTCTTTTTCCGCAGTTAAATTGTCCCTTATAAATCAATTCCATAGTCTGAATGTGCTATAGCTAAGTGTCCAATAGTTGGATGGCATGCATGTTAGCCGCATCATGTAACATTGCACCAGATGCATTTCGGATCGAGACAACTGGAGAATTAAGGTTGTGAAGCCACATAAAAAGTGATGAGCGAAGAAACCCACACGAAAGACATCATTGTCTATGCGCATAGGAAATATACTACTCTCATTAGTAAATTACCCGTTCTGCTAATTGTCCTAAAATAGTCCTGTTGTACCAATATTGCCAGCTTTCTTCGATGAATTTTTAGTGTGTAATTCATATACCATTTTTTTTTTGCAAGTTCTCACATGAAAAATCTATGACAACAGAAATAAACCCTTCACTTTGAGAGTCCGCTATAAGGAAAAACCTTCTAATCGAAGGATTCTGGCTAAAACTTGGTCCAAGTTTTGACTACCAACATAAACAACCATAGGTGTGATTCAAGGAAGCGGGCGCTCATTCTTTATACTATTGTGCAGCTCCAATATAGCTCTCATTTCCGCAATCTGGAGTTTGCATTTATGATACCTAAGACATACCCAAGGTTTCCTTTCATCTTCATCTGGAGGTCCCTTCAGAAAGCTTGAATGAGGAGCACCCTGGGGGGATGTGCTAACAGAGAATGTGAATTCTGTAATCAGCACAGAAAATCAGAAACTGCCTATTAGCTTCTTAGTTAGCAACTTATCATAAAAACCATTCACTTCTTCCCACATGCTGTGTAGCAACTAGCAAGGGATCACAAGTGTAAATGGTTGGGTGTACTTTCCTCTTCTGGAATATCATGAATTTCCTTGGAATCCGAAGTCCTTAGTCTTCCTGTCTGTCAGTCTCATCATCCTTATGCACAATTCTTCCTAAACCTCTAATGTCAAAACTCTTGACTTTGACTTTGCCGTTTGCTAAATAAGATGTCTGTGTCTGGACTCTGGAGTTGTTCCAGCATGCTTTTCAGTACTATCACCATAGTCTTTAGGAAGATCTACAACTTCTACTTTGATCTCAACCAAGTCTGTTCCACCTTGGTCACGAGAGATAAAACCATTACTACTTCCATTTCCTGCTGGAATAGTAGTGTTGTCAGACATATCTATATGGATTGAAGCAATATAGTTCTCTGCCACATGCATGTTTACATCAGTCCAAGCAGTTAATCCTTGTGAAAGTTCAGCACCAGTAGACACATTTTCATGAACGAGGCTATCATTGCACTATTTTCCAAAATTTGTAGTGTACTAGGATATGAATGGGTTGAGAATATAGCTGGGAGGTAGAAGTTTTAAAGACCACTTGGCTCCTTTTAAGGAAAGCCTCAAAAGCCTTTTCCTGCAACCTTGCCTGCTAAATTGTTTGGTCAAAGTGGTAGGCCTAAATACCATGATAGACATCTTAATTTCTTCTTTCAGTCCATCTGTGAAACTTGAAAGAAAGTAGGCGTTATTGACGTGTTGTACTGCAGATCAGTCATCTGCACCCCAAGGCCTTCAAACTTCTCAAAGGTACACTTCAGCAGATCCCTTTTGAGCCAGCCTAATCAACTTTTCTTCAAGGTATCTATTGTGTGTGGTGGATGATCCTCTTCCCTACTTTAAACTTCATTTCTAAGCCTGTCATTTTAGACTAAGTTTCACGGACTGGGTGCGGTTATCCAACATGGTTGCGAATCTGATGGTCGGATTCGGCGAAATTTTAATTTTAAGATTCAGGTACAAATATAGGTTCTGGGATTCAACTAAAAGAATTCCAAAATTATTAAGTAGAGTTGTAAAGATCTTCTAGGTCGTCTTCACCAAATCCTCAACTTCTTCTTTCATGCTCTCTGGTTCTTCCCTCAAAAAAGAAAAAGAAAGTCATTCAAGCAAGGCCTTCCACCAGCTCTCCTTACAGATCATTGCTAGTGTCTTCCAGAAGTTAGAATACAACCGCTTGAATTCTTAGTTTCTCTTCGTTTGGCCTGAAACATGAAGCAACAAATATTGACAAAGAGGAAAAGCTAAAAAGGACTATAATATTGAAGGTATGCCATTTCATTCTGAAAGGGTAGTTCAAGTGGAAAGCTACCTCCACCTTCAACCTTGAGGTTGAGGGGTTGGGTTCGGTCAGGAAGGGAGCAAGTGAAGAGGGCCAATATTGACTCCGAAGGAGAGGGGTTGAGGTTGGTAGATGTAGGTTATCGTATTTAAAATAACAACAAAGAGAACTACCAAATTCAAGGTAATTGAACTGAAAAAGAAATAAACAGTAATGAAATTTGAACTTTGAACAACCAGATAAAGCTTTCAAATCTGCAGAACGAAAGGAAAGAAGCGAGAAGAGGAGAAAGGAATTCAGAAGAACGGTGTGAAGGATCCGGAATTCTACTATGCCTCTCTCTCTGCTTTAGCTAGATTGTTATATTAACTACCCTTAGATCTCCACCATTCAAGTTTCTTAAGCCAGAGGTAATCCTGACCGTCCACGTCTCCCAATGTTTTATTTGAAATTTCCCGGCTTGCTTAGTTGGTCTTGGTATCGAACCCTTTTGAGCCCATTACATATGGATGTAAATTTCTTCTGATAGAGGATTGGTAGCATGCGGTTTCAATTTGGTTATCGAACGAAACCGGCAAATTGGAGGTGTGAAATGAATATTGAAGATTAAGGAGTGTTATCAAAGGTGCTCGCCTTAGTGCCTTTTGGAGAGAGATGAGGAGTCGGTGTGTCACCTTTCGTTGTGGGGCGAGAGATATGAAAAGGGCGAGCGGAGGTGCTGAGGCTTTTTCTGGAAAAGAAAGAGACTACAGCTTTTAATACTTAAAATTTTATTTTTAGAGTTCTTTTCCACTTACCTCTTTTGAGTCGATTACGCGACTGTGTTCAACTTAGTTCTCCATCTTTGTCTTCAGACTTCAGCTGTGTGCAAAGGTACGCTTCTTCTCTTTTCTTCCTTCTCCTTTCTGCCAACTGGGTACTGGCAGATTCTTTTCTTCTTTCTTCCTCTTTTACTTTCTCCTCTGTTTCCAGCTCTTTCGTTTTCTTTTTTCTTCTTGCATATCTTCTTCTTTCCCTTTTTTTTTCTAATTTCTGCTAATCCGGTTTTTTCCTTTTCATTTGCTAGTCCATTTATTTTTATTTTCTACCCAATTGAGTTTAGTTTAATACTGATTAATACATTAATTTTTTTTTGATGAATTAAATATTCCATTGAAGAAGATGCAAATTAGTTACAAATGTAGAAGCAAAAACAGTAAGATGTTTTTGCCTATAAATAGTAAGATGTTATTGCTGTTGAGATTTAATGTATAATTGATACATTAATTTTTTGCCTATAAACATTAAGATGTTATTTTTATTTAGATTTTGGTTATTTATATATGCAATTAAATATTTTAACTTTTTGGTATTAATTGGCGCCTCACTTCTAAAAGGTGAGCGCCTTGCCTCTTGCCTCGGTGAGGAACGCCGTTGTCGTCTTACGTCTTCCAAAACACCTAATGACCATCTCCCCAACTAGCTTCAAAATAAATGTGTAGTAGTAGTTGTTGGTTCTGTATTGAATTTTTGTGTTAGGGTATTGCATTTAATATTTCTTTACTATAATGATCGTCTTACGTCTTCTAAAGGACTCTACTAGTCTTTGGGATCTCCCAATCATTTAGGGGCCTTCTAGAACTCATATTCCGTCCCTGCTTTGACCAAACTTCTGCCACGGTGCCCCTTTGTTGGCTTCGATATATGTAGCAAGTATACAGTCTGCTAATATGCTTTTAGTATCTACTTCTAAGCAACACAAGTGTTTCTTGATAAAAAGAACATCGGCATTTGGTTTACTTGATAACATGTTAACAAGGCAGTGAAAGTGAGGTGCTGCCCGGGAGGAGTGGATTAGTGGTTTGTTCAATGTGCAAGAACGCCCACATGAGCTGTTTGGCAAATAATAGAGGGGTAGTCCTAGTTTCGAAAAATGATTGTTTGGAAGATTTAGGTTGATGTTGGGATTGTTCGCATGATAATGCCAAACATGCTAACCAGGGAGGTGGGGTAATATCTTCTTTGGCTTGGCTTGGTTGTTAGTGCCATCAATTTAGAAACTGACTAGTAGAACGTGTACACTGCTGTTAGCCTCAAGTGTCTGGGATATTGAGGGGATAACTAAGGAGTTCTGAAGTAATTGCTTTGACTTGTGGGAAGCTCTTGTTAAACTATAGTGTACTAGTAGACCATTTAAAACTAAAAAGCTTGTTAAATGGGATGTGACATGAATTGACAAGTATATGTAAACCTAAGAGACACGAGGTCTTTTTTGTTGTTTTACAGTGTTCACTCTATCATAGTGTTCGACTTTGTACTAGTTGTACTTGAAAAGTTGCATTAGTATTTAGTATATACTGGAAAGATGTTGTGCCATTGGATTTTTCCCTTCTCTAAAGAAGAACACTAAAAATGTGAAGTGAGCTGGGTAAAGTGGGGCTTGTATGACTTGTTGAATGTAATATGTGATTTCACTTTCCTTGGGACATTAAGCTGTATTGATGTCATATCTTCTTTTTTTCTTTTGAGTGTGAAAGGTGTAAAAGTTTGGGCTTATGCGACTCTTTGTTGGATGTATTGTGTGGTTCCACCCTCCTTGAGACACACAGTTTTGCATGGAAGGAATATCTTCTTTTACCTGTGATTAATTTCTACTTCTGCATCATTTGTTACACGAAGATACTCCAACGCCTATCAAGTTGTTCACAATCGGTTAATTATCACTTCAAAATGTTCAAGATTGAGTTTAGAAGTGGTACACCGTTAGCACTCAGTGCTGAACTTCAGTTATATCTGCTTTTGCATCGGCATGTAACAATTTATCAAGCTGTCGGTGATAATTGTGGTGATCTAGCTTATTTTAACTTTGTGCTTGATAGGTCTGGAGGCAGATCACACGGTTCATTTAGTTCGAGGTTCTGCCCCAGCTCCCTCTGCAAACCCTGCATGTGCACCCAATGTTGGAGGTCCAAATACTGCTCAGAATGCACCAAGAAGTGCTGCTTCTGATGCAGGTGGACCATTTCCAGGATCAGGCCTTGGAGCTTCAATGTTTCCTGGTCTTGGAAGTGGTGGCGGCGGCGGTTTGTTTGGAGCTGGTCTTCCAGATTTTGAGCAGGTCCAGCAGCAGTTGACTCAAAACCCTGACATGATGAGAGATATGATGAATATGCCTCTGGTTCAGAATTTAATGAATAACCCTGAAACCATCCGTAACTTGATCATG
The DNA here is from genome assembly GCF_036512215.1 of Solanum lycopersicum. Lineage (NCBI taxonomy): Eukaryota > Viridiplantae > Streptophyta > Magnoliopsida > Solanales > Solanaceae > Solanum > Solanum lycopersicum. Next base: position 5,914,999 of record NC_090802.1, on the reverse strand, counting down.
AACAATCCCCAAATGCGAGAGATCATGGATCGTAATCCGGAGCTTGCTCACGTACTCAATGATCCTGCTACTCTTCGACAGACAATGGAGGCTGCACGAAACCCTGAACTTATGCGTGAGATGATGCGCAATACAGACAGGGCCATGAGCAATATTGAATCTTCTCCTGAGGGATTTAACATGCTGAGGCGTATGTATGAAAATGTTCAGGAGCCATTCCTAAATGCATCAACATTGTCTGGAGATACGCGAAATGATGCGGGGTCTAACCCGTTTGCAGCTCTTTTGGGAGCACAAGGTGGACTAGGCAGACAGCAGGCAAATAATCCTCCAACTGCTGGTTCTGAGACTACTGATAATCTGCCTGCCCCAAATACTAATCCACTTCCGAATCCTTGGGCATCTGCAGGCAGTTAGTTCTTATCATCTCTTATTCTTTAATCATTTTGACTAGCTAGAGTAAAACTGTGTACTTTTTTTTTCTTAAATGGTAATAATTGTATTCATAAAGCAGCACAAGGATTTTTGTACAAGTGGCGAAAAGAGCCAAAAACATAGCCCTCTTGTAAACTTTAGAGGGACTGCATGAATTCTTGTTAAGTTTCTGCCTCATTTGCATTTTGCCTTTTTACACCAAAAGGTCAAGTTACATGATACAATCTATACTTAATCATGTGCGCTGATTTTTGTCTCTCCTAAAAACATCTCGAAAGAGTCAAGTGTCTGCTTCTTTTGGTTTTCTTTTATTCTATATTTTTTAGTTTAACTGTTTACTTAATCTCTTGTTTTGACTTCTATAGAACTTGGGATGCTCCTGCAATTAATAGCTACCTTCTTTTTTCTCTTGTATTTCTTGAGATATTTTTGTACATCATTCTGCTAAGGTTGGGTATGAAGTTCTACTTGTGCAATTTGTGTTTACAACTTGAATTTAATGGTCATCAAGCACAATGATTTCTTATCAAAATTTGTTTGCTGCTTGTTTACTGTTAAACAATAAAAGATTGGTTGTCTTCCCTTTTAATTTTTCGTCTACTAAAATATTTTGAAGTTTCTTGTGAGCTTCTTAATGTTGATTTGAGGTATTTTAATCCTTCATGTTGTAGACATAATTATGGTGTAATCTTAGGATCCTTGAGTAATCATATTTTGTCATGCCGTATTTTTGACCTATATTTCTCACAGAGCCATGTTGTTGGATAAGTATGTATGATATGATTATGTTCTTACTTATACATTGACCTTTTCAGCTGGAGCTGCCCAAGCCAATACCGCTGCTAGGTCAAATACTGCTGGGGATACCAGGGGTGCACCACTTGGCCTAGGTGGGCTTGGTTCCCCAGGTTTGGAGCAAATGCTAGGCGGCATGCCTGATACTACTTCGCTAAATCAAATGATGCAGAACCCTGCCATCTCACAGATGATGCAGTCTCTCCTTTCAAATCCACAGTACATGAACCAGGTATTTATTTATTTGTCTGATTGAAAATTTGCGTGCAGTTGTTAAGTTTTGCTGTATTTCTGTTTCCTTTGACTCTCTTTGTCTCTACTGACAGTAAGTTTCTCATTTAACCTGGTGATTAGGTTTTAGGGATGAACCCACAGCTTAGAAGCATGCTTGATTCCAATCCACAGCTCAGAGAAATGATGCAAAATCCTGAATTTATTCGTCAATTGACATCGCCTGAGACAGTGCAGGTAAAGAATACTTGCCACACTTAGAAGGTCTTGCTTGCTTAAAATATGCATCTGGTGCATGAGATATAGCAACTAAATGGCATGGGTGATCTCATTCAGTTTTGCTTGGTAACAGTACAACTTTTGTGACTTTTTATCATTAATAACACTTGAGAGGAGTGCATCCACTTGCAAGATAAACCTAATAGGGAGTATGAAATGACCCAAAGAGACCGTAAACCAAATACAAGTGAACAGCGGATGCCGACACAGTACTAAGAAAAAAACAGATTCTCGTCTACTCTTTTTCATTGCTATATTTCACAATGACATTACACCAATATGTGAATCCGTAGTTCTGGGGTAGTTGGTCCTGATAACTACACTTGGAACTCCGAAGAAAAAGAAAAAAGGAAGTGGGAGGGGGGTTAAACTGCTATTGTTGGAATGTTTGGTAAGAGAAATGGCTTTATGTGGGATGCAAAAAGAGGTTAATGTTTGTATGAGACTGAGATTTTGTTATAGTGTTCCTTTATAATCCATCTGCCTTCTTGTGACTTGTACATCTTTTTCTTTCTTTTTAGCAACTTATGACTTTCCAGCAAGGACTTGCATCTCAACTTGGGCGTCAGCAAACAAACCAGTAAGCTGGTTCTTAGTTTCTTGGATGGCAAAATGGTTCATGATTTATGTTATACGGGTTGCTTATTTTACTTGAATTATCAAACTCTTGCCTTTTTCACAAATAAGTTTGCCGGTGAAAAGAATTTTCCTCTCATATTTTCATTTTTACTTGCCAAAAGATGGAGAAATCCTATCTAGTTGAGATGAACTTGTTACTGTGTTGACAAAGTTTCTTTTACTACTTGCAGACAGCCGGGCCAAAATGCTGGTGGAGCAGGTAAACTTCCTATTCTTTAAACTTTGATATTCTTTATCACCTTGATCAAGTCATTCTGAATTAGTCAGCATGATAGCTGGTATTATTGTGTTAATAATGTTGTCTTGGGGAATATAATTTTTCTGGAACATTTTTGTTTTCAAAGTTTGCTCTGATCTTGGCACAATAGGGTCCTCTGAGAAACCCACACCTTCAACTTCCAAATTCTCCTGAACATTATTCCTAGTGTAAATAGACACTTAATTTGTCAAGTTCTTATCTACGATGCGGAGACATTATGTAATATTAGTTTATATGGCTTATGGAGTTTGGGTTTCAAACTGAATTCTTGACTGTGAAACCTTTATCAGGTTGTTAAAGAGATGGCTATTGATTGTCACTGATACAATCGATACAGGGAACTACTGAATCTAATAATTATATGAAATTCAGGGTTGAAGGGCAAAGTAATGCAATTTCTGTTTATGAAATTATGTTTTAGCTAACTCACATCATGGGGTCGTTTGAATAATTGCAGCACTTGACAACTCGGGAATGGAAATGCTTATGAACATGTTTGGTGGACTTGGGACCGGGGGCTTGGGTGTCCCTAACAGATCTAATGGTTACTTTTATCTCTTGCTTTCCTTCTTCCGTTTTTCTCTCTCTTTCCCTCTGACTCAACGATTTTTCAACTTTACTCTTGATGTCTGTTGCAGTGCCCCCAGAGGAATTATATGCTACTCAGCTAACGCAGTTACAAGAAATGGGTTTCTTTGACACTCAAGAAAATATCCGGGCACTGACTGCCTCCGGTGGCAATGTTCATGCTGCTGTAGAGCGACTTCTTGGAAATCTTGGACAATAGTGTTAGTCTTCTCTTCTATAAGACAACACTACTGATGGGGTCTGATGAAATTGATTGATTTTGGACACAAGGAGCGTCAGCGTCAAATCTTGTTTGAAATAAATATTAAAGATTTCAATTTTTGAGCTAACGTCTCGTCTTTTGTCCCCCCCTATTCTGTTTTCACTTGGACTAAAGTAAACTGATGGAAGATCTAGTTGTTGAGTTGTCTGTACATACAATGTTAAAAGCGGTTACATTATATGGGCCGCAAGAGATTTTCTGGACGTTAAGTTAATTTTCAGTTATATATCACAACTCACTGAAGTTATTATTCAAAAGCTTGCATAATGTGTTTCAGTGTTTGTATGAATGTTTGTTCAATTATTTAGTTGAAGAGTCTTTAATTGTCTTTATCTAGTTGAAATGAAATGTATGGTGATCAGTTGTCACTTGAAGGGCAGCAAGATGTTTCAGCACAAAGCATGAGTTTGATTTAAAAATGACTAGCATATAGTGTATGGAATTTGAAAAATGTCTTTTTCACTTTTAGAACAAAGTACAAGTTTGTTTACAATATAGTCAAGCCATCCAATACACGATGTGGTGCAGTGAATGGAGCTCAAGACTCAATTTCGAGTCCCAAATATGGACAAGTCCTTGGTAGAGTGCTCATTCCCCCCATGTGGCACGGATTCAACTTAGCTAGGCTTCAATGTGGATACTGAACACTGGTATGTACCAACGTTGAGGTGTTTTCGGTCATTATATCTAAAATAATAAAAACAACCACCATGTTTTCCAGTAGCTAAATGAGTGTATGGATACCTTTGATAAATTACAATAACAGTGGTGCCATGCAATACACAGAAGTGACATACAATACAAAATTGTAGATGAAAAAATTATGATGAACAATATTAACTTGATCTTGTACTAAATGAGAAAAGAATGAAATTTATACACACATAGCTATAAAAGGCCAATTTCTACTTGTCATTTTCCAGATCCTGACCTGAATCCTTGGCCGTTTGTCTGACGAGGTGATTGTCGACTTCTTGGAGATTGTCTGTGACGATGAGATGAAGAATGCTCGGATTTGCTTTTCGATTCTTTTGGATTCTCCTTCATGGCTTCGATCTGTTCCAACACGTTCATTACTTCTTTCATTGAAGGTCGATTCTTTGGGTCTACCTCTAGACATTTTAGAGTAATCTGAGCAGCAAGGGTTGCTGCTTTTGAAGAATATTGGCCTTCCATCCGAGCATCCATAATGGACTTCAGCTTCCTTTTGTTAGACAGCATCGGTTTCACCCAGTCCACCAATTTCTCTTGTCTGTTTGGTCTTTTGGTGTCGAGGGCTCGTAAACCAGTCAGCAACTCAAGCACGACCACTCCAAATCCGTAAACATCACTTTTTACATATAGATGACCTGTTGACATAACAAAACAATCCTCATTAACATAAATCCTCCCTTGGGTTCATCTATCGTATTATTTTGTTGTACTGCTCTTCTGTTCTGCTACCGTCTGCTTTTTCTTATATCTAGACTGGTTTGAACTGTTTTTTCTTGAGTCGAGGGTCTATCGGAAACAACCTTTCTACCTCTTAGGTAGAGATAAAGTATGGGTACACTCTTCTCTCCTCAGACCCCACTTAATTGTTGGAACGAATAAAAAAGGAAAGAGCTTCGGAACAAAAGGAGTAATACTGCAAATGCTTTCCTGCGTCTTGCTTTTGTTTCTACCGGGGTTAGTTCCCAACTCTTATGTATCTATACTAGCAAGTGGATATTATAGCAGATTGGTCAAATTCGAAAAAAACTATTGTTGTTCAATTTACGATTCAATAAGGTTTGCATACACACTACCTTCCTCAGACCCCACTTGTGGGATTACACCGAGTATGTTGTTGTGGTTGTATGTAAAATTTGAACATTTCTGGGAGATCTTGGAATATGTTCAACGGGTTTATTCACGAATTACTTATGAAAAAAGGAGAAAAAACGGAAGGCAATAAACAACAAAGAAGTTAGTGTGCTAATTGGTTGACATATAGGAACAATCAGTTGTTGGGATATCTTATAGATTTATGGTCCTGAACTGGAAGTAGACAACAAATCTAACAAGAAACGGAACTTCATCAACCAATTAATCCATACTATGGTCATTGCTCCGATTACACCCCAAAGCAACATTCGATCAAGGCCAGAGCTAACCGTTCAACTTAGTACCATAATTCAGAATCATTTTGGCTTAAATAGCTTGCAGTTTTTTCTAACAACTCCACATGGAGATTTTAGATTAGACGCATATAATAAAGGCTCAAGAAAGTGCTCACCAGTTTCAACATATTCTGGAGCAGCATAACCATATGTGCCCATCACACGAGTAGTTACGTGTGAGTTACTACCGGAAGGCCCCAACTTAGCTAAGCCAAAATCTGATATTTTTGCATTGTAATTCTACAAAGCAAAAGGTGCAAAGCAGGAAGTTTCAATAAATGGCCAAATAACAAATGAAAAAGAAACATTTCACGAAAATTTATCAAAACATGAAACTAGAAGCAGAGATGATATTCATGAAATACACAAGTACTTGTAAAAGGCAGCCTGGTGCACTAAAGCTCCCGTTATGCACAGGTCCGAAGAAGGGCCGGACCACAACGGTCTATTGTACGCAGCCTTACCCTGCATTCCTGCAAGAGGCTGTTTCCATGACTTCAACTCGTGACCTCCGGTCACACATGGCAACAACTTTACCAGTTACACCAAGACTCCCCTTCTACATGAGTACTTGTAAATGTTCAAAATCAGGAGTAACACAATAGGTAACTCGCCGAACAAATAAAACGACAAGGAAGCAGATCTTACCCCATCAAGCAGTATGTTTGAGGCTTTGAAGTCTCTGTAAATAACTTTCTTTTCTGAAGTATGTAAGAACGCTAAGCCCCGTGCTGCTCCTATGGCAATTTTGAGCCGCAAGTCCCAAGAAAGCGGTTCAATAGCAGCACTCCCTACAAAGCAAACACGCTGAAGGTCAGCTCACTGTATAATTAATCGAGCTATGGTTTATTGAATTTCTAACACTAACTTCTTACTTCTAAAAAGATGGTTTTCCAAGCTCCCCTTGGGCATAAATTCGTAAACGAGTAACAGTTCCTTGTCCTCATGACAATATCCCAGTAGTTTAACAAGGTTAGGATGCGAAAGCCTTCCTAAAAAGTTCACTTCTGACTGCATTTTAAGCGAAACGGATTATGAGCACTATATAAAGAATCTAACTTGAAAGCATAGATCACAATAAACCAAAAGATTGCTAAACAAAAAGAAGAATATTCCTACTACAAATAGAATGCATAACTATACAAACTGAAATTTTCGGGGAAAAAATGGTAGCAACAAAGAACATAGTAGACAAAGCAAAACATGATCTAGCTTGAAATTTATCTCAATAACTCCATCCAATTGGAATCAATTTTGTAAAACGGGTTGTTTTTTTCTTTCTGAAGCTGGACACGAAGAGCCTCTAAGATAGAGAAGTTGTTGCCAATAGACCCTCAGCTCGAGTAAGCAAATCCAAGAAAGCTAAATTTGCGCAAATGAAAAGATCAATCAGTAGTCTGTGAACTATCAAATCCAACATTTAAGTTTCTACTTGACAATATGCAAATTAAGCAACCGAAATCCAATCAGTATCGATTCTAGAAGAAAATTCGTATAATGTATTACATATATGTACAAAACCATTCACTTAGACCATACACATTTTACTATTTTCTTAGTTATTTGAATTGTATTAAGCAAGCATAGTAGACATCCTGGTTTCTTTGATGGCCTTGCCTAACCAACAACCAGTGGCGGAGCCAAAATTTTCATGGAAGGGGTTCAAAAAATGAAGTAGACACACTAAGAAGACGAATGGGGTTCAACATCTACTAGTGTAATTTTTCCACTAAAGGAGGGTCAAATGAACCCCCTCGCCTTACCTGGTCTTGCCCTCTGTCAACAACTACTCAAGACAATTACTCACTCACTCTACAAACCGTTAGCTCAACATTTGTGCATTTTAAAGCATTTTCAGTAAAAGGGAAAAGGCCTAAGTATTGGCTGCTTCGACTAAAAAAAAAAGAGTCGAAATTAGTGCCAAAGAATAATTGTTTTATCATTGTATCAAAAATCTCAATTGTTTACCTGCCACTCTTCAAATCCTTGAGTGCTCTCAGAGTTCAACTTCTTGATGGCAACAATCATTCCAGTGCCAGCTTTAGTCGGAGCAAGCGTCTTCTCATCAACCCATCCTTTATACACGGTCCCAAAACCGCCAATCCCCAAAACTGAGTCAGACTTGAAATTCTTCGTGGACAACTTCAAATCAGAAAAACTATAAATCTTTAAATTTGGAATTGGCAATATCTCTCCGTTCAAACATATATCTTCACTTGCAGCTGCTGAGAAATTACTACATCCAATACTGCCACTCGTGGCCGAGTAGCCAACACCAGTGCTGTAGCTCTTTGATGTATCTGCACATATACTAACTACCATGTAAATCTATAATTCGAATCTTCTCACTCTCAGCTAAGCATAAAATCCATAATTACAAGAATTAAGACATCCAACAAACTCATTCACGAGAAAAAAGTTGGTTACTAGTTCTGTTCGTTACATTCTTCATTCTTATTCTGTTCCCGAAAAAATGTCTACCTTTCTATATTTACAAACTCCGGTAATGACATGTTCTCATAGCCATACAAAATGTGATACATATATATTTAAGAATGACAACAAGTTCTAAGTTTGTTATGTGCCAAAAATGTATATACATATACACTATATGTTGAGTCCATCTGGATCCATTATGTGTTTATTTTGACGTTCCTTAGTGAAAATCTTGACTTCGTCATTGAACATCGGCCATCGTCATATAAAATGATATAGAGGGAGTACAAAAACAAGAAAAGAGGGGAAATTCCAAAGTACTCGGAATAGAAATTAAGCACGAACAGAACTAAGACGTTCAACATATTCGTTCACAAGAAATTCAAGAATTAGTTACTACCTCTGTGCATTACATTCTTTCCTTCTTAGTAATTAGTATGTTCCGACAAAAGATACCACCATTCTATATTAATAAAATTTAAACTTCTCATTTTACCATTAACAACATGCTCTCATAACCACATAAACACGATATATTTAAGACAACAAGTTCTATTTTCGTTATATGCCAAAATTTTGTTCTTTTAACTCTGTCCACAATCAACCCTTCGCCCAAAAAATTACAGTGTCTAGATAGGTAAATCATATCTTATGTTCAATCTCTCTCAGTCTTGCTCATTCATGTATTTACTTCTTTATATTAATGAAAATCGTGACTCTATCATCCAACATCCTTATGTACCCTTGAACGAAAAATTACACTATTCATACACAGTTAATATTTGCACTCTTTTTTAGCAACTATGTAATTCCAACAATTATATATAAGACCACAAGATTAAAAAAAAAATTCTTTTAACTTCCTTAAACTCTGCGTCAGGTCAAAAACAAAACAAGGTTGAAAAATACTCCAACTTTAATTGAAATTGATATCAAACTTGCGCTATTTAATACTGTGTTTTAAAGGTATATATGTGTTCACGTGGACACATTACTATTTACAATGATACAATATACATGATGGCTATGTGGTTACATATATACGTTTAAAATACACTTATTAAACAGTACAGAGTAAAAAATCTTCCATAAAATTTGATATCTAACAGCAATTTCGATTAAAGTTAAATATTTTAAGACCTTTTTTCCCAAAAAAACAAACAAATTGAAACCTAATAGATATTACTATGAACAACAGATGCATAATTTGTGCATAAAAAGTACCTGGAGTAGATGGTCTAGCTGAGAAGCTAGGGTAAGTACTACTAGATTTAGAGTTAGAAAGCTTAGCTCCAAAACAATTCCCCATCAAAAATTCTACACTTAAAATTTAATTTTCCCTTTCACTTCAATAATATTAGTAACATAACTAAATTGAAAAAGTTTGTGTGGGTAAAGAGTTCAAAGGAACAAAGAAAATGAATGGAAATTGAAAGCAAGAAGAAAAAAAAAAGGATATTAATTATTATCAATCAATGAAAGGGAAAGAGGAAGAAAGACTTTTTCTTGGTGGAATTTTCCAAGAATTGATAGTACTCTAAAAATTTGGTTTTTTGAAAATGTTAGAAAGTGTTGTCTATGTAACAAAGAAATATTGGTTTTCTTTTTTGTTTTCTCACTTCACCTCCGTTCGGTCGGTCGGTATTGTTTGTTATGTTATGCTTTTTTAAAAATTAATTTAATTAATTTTTATAATTAAATTGGATCACATTAATTTGATATTTTAAATTTTAAAAAAATAAATATTCTAAAACTATATGAAAAATACTATAAATTATATTTTTTTACGTATTAATATGATGAAAAAAATTAAAAATATTAGTCGGAGTTTCTATAATTTAACAATAAAAATAAAAATAATAACAAATAATACCAGACGATGTAAGTATTTAATATCTACTTTAAAGTTTAATTAATTTGTATTATACGATGTAAGTATTTAATACCAGACGATGTAAGTATTTAATATCTACTTTAAAGTTTAATTAATTTGTATTATACGTTGTAGAAATTATTTCTACTTTGATATCTGCACTCAAATTTAAAATATTTTATTAAAGATAAAAAAAAAAGCTTCAATTATATAATATTTAATAATACGAATTACGTTATTTATGCATATTCTTTACTAAATTTCTAATTTGGCTACTCTTTTATTTTAATAATATATTAGCCTCTAGAAATATATTTTTTTTAATATAATTTCGATTTGAATTTTAGAAAAGTTATTGCATTTTTAAAAATCAATTAAAATAACTATTTATAATAGATCGCTTCTTTTAAGTATTCAAGTTGATTTTAAATGATACGATATCAAGATATTTTATTTTATATAATTAAATTATTTAGTTAATAAGCATTTGAGAATATGTATTACACATTTATAAAATTATCTAAGTATATATATATATATTATATTAAAGACTCAATTAAAATATACCATAATTTACTTGTCCAAAAAAAGTTCTAAAAATATGCTGTTGAATTGCAATGCATTTAGAATATGCTTTAAAATACATAAAATTAGCAAAAGTCAATATTAATCAAATGTGAATATGTATAATTTATTAGACTAATTTGACCATTGAGGTTTAGATGACTGACACGTAGCAAGGAGTAGACCATAAATTTACTTAACAACCCTTCTTCTTAAATTAGTTGCTTATATTATATGATTTTTTTTTTAGGAAAATTGTATATAATAGCAAACTAATAACCTAAAATAAATGGAGTAACTAGGGTTTGATTTAATTGTACTCCATAGCAAACGTTAGCTAAAGTTTGCCAGACGACTTCCTCCCAAAAATCTCGCTCGCCACTCTCCATTCTCGCTCACCTCTCTCACTTTATACACAGAAGTGTATAAATTCTGTTTCTGTTTTATATAAAGCGAGAGAAAATTGTATAAACACATGCAAAAATATATATCTTCGTGTTACACACTTAATTATACAATTTACAAACATTTTACTTCAAATATTACAGAGAAAAAGGCCAACGAATTATACAATTGCGAATTATATAATTGCAGTGAAATACAATTTTCTCTAGCTTTATACAACAGATGTGTATATATTGTGTTTCTGTTTTTGTATAGAGCGAGAGAAAAACATATATCTTCTTGTTATACACTTATAATTATGCAATATACATACATTTTAATTCGATTCAACTGTATGCAAAGCAAATTTTATAAAAATATTGCAGTGAAATAGGCAGCGAATTATACAATTGTGCATTATACAATCGCAGTGAAATAAGATAGCAAATTATACAATTGCAACGAAATAGGCCAGCAAATTATACAATTTAGGCCAGCGAATTATACAATTGTATATGTATAGCGAATTATACAGTTTTATGTTTGCTATGAAGCGCAATTATGCAAACTTTGCTATAACATACAAATATAAATTTTTTATTTCTATACGTGAAAGTTGCCCTTTTTTTATCACTTCATAATTTTGATTACATTCAAATTTTCTCACATAAATATACTATTAATTATTTTAAAATTTAAATTGTAAAAAAATCATAAATTTTTTTAAAAATTATATACATCCTATCACAGTTAATCCTATCAATGATTATTCAAATATTATCCCTTTGAATCTTTACAATCTCTCTCTCTCTCTCTAATATATATATATATATATATATATATATATATATATATATATATGGAAAATGCACAAGTATCGTCTAAATTATAATCGAAATTTCAGAAAAACACATTAATTAAACTAAGATTTTATTATCTCTGAACTTATTATTTTTGTAATTTTATGCACCTTTTTTATTTACGTGGCATTCAAATATCTCTCACACGCCTCAATTGCGTGAAGTTACAGGGTATGTCATGTAAGACAAAAGATATACAAAATTACAAAAAAAAATTCAAATTATTATAATTTAAGGGCTACTTACGCATTTTTCATAATATATATATATATATAGTACAAGTTGCACAAAAGATATTTTTATAAAATTTTAACAAAAGTTAGCAAAAATAATAGTTATATAGGCACTGAAAATTATAGGGACGAAACTAGTGCGTGTGCCATTAGAAATATAAAATACAATAATTTATAATGAAAATAAATAATGGAAAAAAGTACATTTCTTTGTTTTAAAAAAATAAATTAAAATCAATAGTTTATTTGACCATTGCTTTATTCTCTCTGTGTATAAGTTTCTACAAGTGAAACTTATCATTGTAGTAAGAATAACATAAATATTCTATAAGTAAATTTTATTTTATATTTAGTTTATATTTTCAAATAATGACTTTTTAAGTAAAGTTATAAATTTAAATATATAGCTTGAACTAAGGTTGTTAAATTATATGAATATTTTCTTCTTCATCATTAATTAATTATTAAAATGGATGACTTGCCTAGATTTGGTCATTTATATTTCTTGACTTAATCACTAAGAATTGGACCCCTTTTTTCATTAATTTTTTTTTTCAAAAATAAATTAATATAGGTGTGGAATGTGGACTTTTTTTATTAGAAAAAAGCAGCATATAGCTTTCAACGTCATTCAGTGTATATTAAATTAGTAAACAAAAAAGTGAAATGAGTCAATTATTTCAACATTTGGCTAGTGTGTAAATGATTTATTTTGATAGCATGAGATATGTCTTCATATCTGTTCCGATTAATTTAAATTTATGTTTAAAAAATTACTTTTCAGATAGAATATTTATTATTAAAAATAATTATGTATTTTTATTATTATAATTAGAAATTGAAATCATGTAGCTCATAACTAGAGAGATATTAAAATACAATAATATATATTCATATTTTGGTTAAAAAAACAATTCTTTATCAAAAAAAAAACTATATTTAAATTTTATGTTATAGGTTGGTACTCTTTAATTTATTTTGTTTGTTTATGAAGAAAAAAACAATATTGACTACATTATAAAATTATTAAACTGCAATAAGAATTGACTATTATTCTTTTATGATATTATCACCTAATATGAATCTTTCTATATGCCCATTTTTGCATTTTTAAAATTACTCCTTCCGTTTCAATGTAAATATCTTGCTTTTCTTGTTAAGTTTAATTTTTTTAAATATACATATTTAATAATTTCTTAAAATTTTTAATATTTTACATTACATGATATAAAGATTCAAATGGCATAATTTTAGCACTATACATATCTTTGAATATTTCTTATTCTCATCTATCTTAGCGCTTTGAATGACAAATTTACTTGATATTTATTGCCGGTGAGAGATATTCCATTACGCCGAAGTTAATTCAGACGTTACGATCATAAAAGATATTCTTATTCAGACTAAGACAATTTAATTGAAATAATAGGAATAATTTTTTTTCTTTAAACTAGATTAATCACCTAGTAGTAGATATATTTGATAAGAAAAAGTATGGAGAAAATATTGTATTAGCTAGCATTTGACCATAAATATTTATATGCGTGTTCATACGAAATTTCAAAATTTAAAATCACAAATTTAAAAAATTAAGAGTTGAATTTCAAACTTTAAAATCTACGATGATATGGTCAAAGCAGTCCTATGTTCACAACTTATGGTGGACCAACAAAGTTTGGTCAATTGAGTAATAGTTATATTACTTTTGTTATCAAAATTTTCAAACTGAAAAAGAAAAAAAGAGAAAAGCCAATTTCTATTTTTTCAGTCAACTTTGCTGCTTCTTTTTTTTCCACATTTTTTGCCCAAAGAATTGAAATTCTTGGGAGAAAAAAAAAACTTTGCAAACAAAAGAAATTAGCAAAAATTGAAAAAAAAAAAGAACTTATTTAAAAAGGGAGTGTTTAGTGTGAAGTAAAAAAAAAACATGTTGATAAAATTAATATGTAATCTAATAAGTTATTCATGTTATATATTAGGATACGTAATATTTTATGTTGGAGTATATATATTTGAAAATTTTAAACTTTGTTTATAAATCGCATTTGATGAGTGAGTTTTCTTTGATTAGTGTTTCGTTGTTGTCCATCTAAATGGCGTTAATATAATTAAGCTATTATTATATACAAAAATCTAACTTTATTATGTCGAGTGATTTTGTTAAGAAAAAAATAATTTCACACAAAAACAACCTTATAGGATAAAAGATGTGAGATTTGCACTTTAATGATAATTTGAATGTAAGTTCCTTATAGGTGGCCTCTTTACTTTGAATTAGACAGTTTTCACCAGAGAAAATCACTATTTGTTAATAATGATAAGGTTCTTATTCTGTCCTTTTCAAATCTTATTTTATGGGACTATATTGATAAAGTAGTTGTTGCAATAAAGCAAAGTTGAAGAATGGAAAAAAAAATTAAAGCCATAGTTTGGCGCTTTGGCCTTCAATATAATACACTCGAGGCTCGTTTAGTTAGAAATAAGTTGTCCTTCAGATTTTATTTCAATCAAACATGTAATAAAACTCATTTTATATCATTTATCCCTCCTATTAACTAAGCCCTTGATTGTTTGGTAGCTAGTTGAAGTTATACATAATTTAATATATGCATAACTCACCTATAAACTAGCTACTAAACGAGCGCAAGATTCAAATAAGTGAATCTTGTTAGAGAGGTTTTAATGACACATATAGTCAAAAGTGATGCCTTTTCCACTCAGATGTCCAGAAAATAACTTATAATTAATAAGTTCTACTTGCTACTCCATTGTTAAAGCAAATTCCACTCATGTGTATGCCAAAGTTTTCAACAACTAATAATGTCATAAGAAGCTTCACCTTTTTTTTAAAAAAAAAAAGATTGTCATATATATATATATATTATACAACATATCTTTTTTTTTAATGTAGAAGTTTGAAAAGTGAACCATAAATGTGTTTTACTGATCATGTTTCTTTGTGAACTTCATTTTTCTTTATTACAAGTATACACTAACTTGGGAAATGAAACACTTACTAGATTCTAATCGAGATCTCTGATTACAGATGGAGAATTTACAACCATCTTACCATATCACGCGATGCATTTCATGTGTGGATAGTAAGACATAGCCTAAGGCCAACAAAAAAGGAAAATCACACAGTAATGACACTAATCAAAGTGAATTAAGCAAAAACCAAAACTAAAGAAATAGCCAAGAGTGAGAACCAGAGACTATAAACCTGTTCCTATTAATGTCTCAAAATGCATACTTACGGGGATATAATCATCATCATACAGTAATGACAGTAATCAGAGAAGACAATGTTTAACAAGTGCAAGACTAATCCACAGTAGAAACAGGTATAGAAAACATGTGATGCTTAAAAATGCTTCACATTGCAAAGTATTTGGCATCAGTGTTGTGACCTTGACTCGGCTCGTCTAGCTTCATCTGGATGAGAAGGAAATAGTTCAATATACCTAGATCCAATCTTCATATTGTCCTTGCACATAGCTTTCTTGGCTTCTTCAGTAGAGGCGAATTCCACATAAGCCTCTCCAGTAGCTTTTCCATCAGAGCGGTATGCAATGTGTACCTTGTCAGGTTTAACATTAAATTCCTCACCGAAAAACCTGCCAATATCTGTTTTTCTAACACTGTATGGGAGACCTCGCAATTTCAGTATCACAGAGTACTCCATATCATCTTTGTTCACTGACCTCTTTGGTCGAGATAGAGGAGGGGAACGATATTCATTATCCTTACCTCCTTCCTTCACCTCAGCAGCTACAGCTTGGTAATACTCTTCTTTCTTACAGCTGAAAACTTCCACATATCTCCTCCCCATGTTCTGTCTGTCCCTTTGAAGAGCATAATCAACTTGCATATGACCAGCAAAGACAACAAAAGCCTCCCCAACGAACCGTCCATCCTTGTTGACCAGGAAAACATCCACAATATCCAGGCCAGCAAAGAACTTGTGAATGTCAATTTCAGTGCAGTTGAACGGAAGACCCCTCAAACGAACAACAGGAAATCCAGAGGGCTGAAATCTGCCGCTGCCATAGCCATAAGGCTGGTGATAACCGCTTGAACCGCTGCTCACTGCGAAGCAGGGATTTGATTCCATCATTCTTGGTCTCTTTGAGCCATTCTCGTACCCGTCCGAAACCCCCCCGCTCCCCAACATTGCCCTTCAATTATGATACCCAAAAAGGAAAAAAATCCCCCACTCAACCTTGTTAATGAAACCAAACCCAACCCATATTTTTCCTACAACCTAGTTTCCAAATACCACTTATTCTATAAAAAGAAATCACAACATTTCACATGCATCCCAAAAAATATAATAACAAATTAACACATATTACATAATTGAAACAGAAATGAACATACTCCCTATGTTCACTTTTACTGTTCCCAAAAAAAATAAATTACTTTTACTTGTCACTTCTAACGTAACATGAAAAGACAATTGAGTAATTTTTTCATGTTTTACCCTTAGCATTAATTACTTGATCCCGAAATCAATTTTCAAAACCTTACACTAAACATCAAGTAATATGAGCATTATGGTAAAATCCTCATATCAAACATTGTTTCTTAAGGGGTGTGCAAAGTCCAAAGTGGACAAGTAAAAGTGAACGGAGGGAGGGAGTACTGAATAAGAGACATATTCTTGGGATTATGCCATGCTCAAAGAATAAACTTAGAAGAAAGAACAAATTTTCCAAGAAAGGAGATACTTTCAGTCCTTTTATGGTTCAAAATCTCTAGCAGCAGAAACAAATTAGCACACATAACCAGGTAACCACATCAAAAGACCATCATACAACTAAAAACTTTTCCAGCTTTTATGCAGAAGGGAAAAATGCCCTAAAATCATTAAAACAGGAGAGAGTCTACCTACGCGACTATGTAGATAACTAATATGGTATCTTAAAGACTTAAGCTATCCTGTGATCAAGAAATTTGCATTGGTTACCATAACCTAAAAACGTGATAACTATGTGAACTTAAAAGTTCAAACATTTCACTTATAAGGTTCTTATGTTGAGATAGAGAATCTCCCTTTAAGAAATTGTTGTTACTCTATCAACAACCCCTTAAAGGTCGGATAACAACGGGAACTGAAAAAAAGTCAAAGGTTTTGTTTTTACACTTCTTAGGTCAAAAAGAAAAAAAGGAATCTTAAGACGAGGTATTATTTGATGAAGTAATACCTTGTATTAAGGAATCTTAAAGCTCAAATGCTTCCCGTTCCACCAAATAGAAAGGTCTTCTTTTTTCGTTTGGTCAGAGGGGTTCGGTTACAGCCTTACATGCAGGTTTAAATTCGGTCAATCAATAAACTCTCAAATCACAATTCCAAACTAGTAGCAGTTTATGGTATGATCTTCTTCTTTTGGTCAATCAATTAACTCTAAAATCACAATTTCAAACTGTTGATGGTCTGATCTTCTTCTTTTTTATGTCCGAGAAATCCATGTCGAGACAACTTTTTGGGCGGCCAAATGCATTCTTTTATACTCTGGGATGATGCAACCCATTCTCCAGACCCCACCCCCACCTCAACCTTTACCAGCTTAAATATTGAACTTAGTTCGCATAGAGCTCAAACTTGTACCTTGGAAACCAGTCCCTCAACCTTTCCAGATGAGCTAATCCCTAATAAATTTAATAAGAATAATTCGTCTTTTAAAGTTACTAAATCAATCCTTTGTTCTACAAAAGTGTTAACCAATAATGACTACATCCATAATTTCTCCTGCGTGGTTCTTTAAATACCATGTTGCTCTAACTCTTCAAAAATGTCAACTTGTGTTGACGAATTCTCCAAAAGTAGTGTAATTTAGGAAACTCCGACACAGGTGAGGCATCAAAAGTGAAGATTCTCCACAACTCGGCTTAAATCAAGCAGAGGTTGAACAAATAATCAAGCAATTCAGTAATTGCGCATCAAAATCAACAAAAAATATCAATTAAAACAAATGAAATCGGGGAAATAAGGCGGAAAAACACATCAACAGAACAAAACGCCCAATTCACCTCTTCAACAAAGCATTAAATTTTATCAAACCAAAGGGAATTAGGTAAACTTACCTTCTTGATCCGTACATAGCTATTAGAAATTCACTGAAAAATCTGAAAAATTCAATCAATTGGCTCAATTTGAAGCTCCGGTAAGGAACCCTAGAGTGCACCTTCAAAGGAAAAACTCAAGACAAATGAAAAGGACTAACCCAAGCTACGGGTTAACCCGGTAAACTTAGCCCATGAAATTATGACCCGTCAATCCGCTTAGTTAGATAGATTATTAAGTCGAAAAGTTATATAAAATAATAAATTATTAATTTAAATTAAATGTTACAAGTTATAATCATAGTTTCATTTAATTATAATTAGTAGCAAACACTTTGACATTCGTCTCCTCCCCATAACTTTCATTCGTCACTCTCTCTTTATACAAACATAAATGTATAAATCATTTTTTGTATAAAACGAGAGAAAATTGTATATACAAATATAAATACATATTATTTCGCCCTATACACTTATAATTATACCAAAACAGATCTTCCGCTATCAGTTCTCTTTTGCCTTTATCACTTTCTCATTTAATACAAACACAAATTATACAAATTACAACATATAATTTGTGTTGTATAAAGCCGGGGGGCAGAGATTCGATATACAAATGTTTGATTTCGATTCAATTGAATACAAGTTCAAATTATATGCAAATACACAAGATCAACCTTTGATATTTATACATAGTAGTTACATATATACAATTATCTAACCGATATACATACACAATCACTGCACTTTTATACAAACGAGATGTCTACCTGAAATTTATACAAATATGGTGCTCGCAATAATGCAAATTGTAGTTATAGAATGCTAATATGACTTTTATGTTTGATAAGTCTAAAATTAAGTCTTATCAATTTGTTCATTTACGAGGCTAATAGATTTCAATCCGTTAAAATTTGAATTGATATATAATATTGGATAACGAGTGTTTCTCTACAAGCTCTATATATGACACGAATACAGATATAGTCAACGATAGAAAACTTCAATTTGCTATTTTAGAAAAAAACAAGTAGTTGCTAATTAAGTTTGTAATCCTAAATAGGGAGCGTTTATCTACGAATGAGGTCCTATATACGACATGAATTCAAATATAGACAACGATAGAAAACTTCAAATTTATATTTTTTATAAACAAAAAAATAAGTAGCATCTAAATACATCTGTAGTCTTGGTAGAGCGTGTTTTCCTTCGTATGTGATCCTATATACAACACAAATTCATATATAGTCGTTTATAAAAAACTCATATTTGTTGTTTCAGAGGGGGAAAAAAGTAGCAGCTAATTAAGTTTGTACTCCTATATGGAACATTTATCAACGAGTAGGTCCTATTCTCAACCTAACTAATATTAACTTCATTGATATACCCTATGCAACACTATTATTATGCAGCTTATCAAACTCGTATAAAAAAAATTATTTATCACAATCCAAAATTTCATTAAGCCCTAAGGCCACCCACCATTAATCCTACTAGCAACAATTTTGAGTGCAAGGAAACTCAAGTTACTCTAGCACTTAAATTAGTGATTACTGCGCAAAAACATATAATCATCAAACTTTCATTCTTGACTTTTAAAAAACAATAACGAGATATATTCTAAATATTTTCTTTTACAAGTACAATGATGTCGCAAAATAAAACACATGGACACAATAATTAAAACATGTATTTTTTTAAAAAAAATAAAATAATAGTTACTACCAACAATATCACAATATACTTCAGATGCATCAAACCAAATAAGTACCACAATCATTTCATCAACTCAACATAAAATCAGTATAAAATATAATGTAATACGCTAGTCAAAAGCCGACATATACTTTCTCTATCGAATAGGTAATATCAATTTATTACTTTATTATTAGTGACCAAAGAAAATAGAAAACAGCTAAGCAGCACACGTGTACATGCGCACGCACGTACATTGCACGTACACAACACGCACGTGCGTATACGCACACACAAAAAGTTAAAGACAAATAACAACTAATTAAATTTGTCAACCTATGTACATTCCCGTGCCGATGAGATCCTATATATGACACAAATTCAGTTATAGTCAATTGTAAACAAGTAGTAGCTAATTAAAGTTTGTAATCCTAAGTAGGGCAACTTTCTCTACAAATGAAGTCCTATATACGGCGTGATATCAGATATAGTCAACGATAAAAAAACCTCAATTTTCTATTTTAGAAAGAAACAAGTAGTATCTGATTAAGTTTGTAATCTTGATAGAGCACGTTTTTCTTCATAGGTGAAAACTTTTATTTGCTTCTTAAAAAAAAAAAAACAAATAACAGCTAATTAAGTTTGTATCCCAGGTAAGGCATGTTTCTCTACAAATGAAGTCTCATATACGATGTGAATTCAGATATAGTCAGCGGTAGAAAATTTTAGTTTTCTACTTTAGAAAAAATTAGGTAGCATCTAATTAAGTATGTAATCTTGGTAGGACACGTTTTTCTTATTATGTGGTCCTGAATACAACACAAATTCAGATATAATCATTTGTAGAAAACTCCAATCGACTATTTAGAAAAAAAAGTAGCAACTAATTAAATTTGTAACCTTACGTACATTTCCTGAATATGTGATCCTATATACGACAAAAAATCAAATATAGTCATTTGTAAATAACTCCTATTTGTTGTTTTAGAGGAAAAAAAGTAGCAGCTAATTAAGTTTGTACTCCTATATGGAGCATTTATCAACAAATAGATCCTATTACCTACCTAACTAATATTAAATTCATCCATATGCAACACTATTTTTATGCATCTTATCGAACACATATCAAAAAATTATTATTACAATCCAAAATCTCATTAAGCTCCAAGGGCACCCACCATCAATCCTACTAGCTAGCAACAATTTTGAATGCAAGCAAACTCAATTTACTCTGGTACTTAAATTAGTAATCACAGTGCAAAAATGTATAATCAACAATCTTTCATTACAAGTTTTTAAAAAATTTGATAACGAAATATATCCTAAAAGTTTTTTTTTATATACAAGTATAATTATATCGCAAAATAAAACACGTGTATATGCACATGTATGCGAGCTTATATGCACATGTATGCGAACGAGCACGCACATACACTCAAACACGCACGTACACGCGTGTACACACACAAAAAGTTAAAAACAAACAAATAATACAATCAACACCAACATTAATAATTTGTTATCGAATTTTAAATGAAATTAATTTGAATATCGTAAATAAACTTATTGTGAAATATTTTTAATATAAAAGTTACTACGACAATATTTGACGAAGGACAAAAATTAGATCAACTTTTGAAAAGTATTAGAATTAAAATATGTTGATGAATAATGTTGAACACATGGTAATGAGCACCTTAATATGTCATGTTCAGTGATAACTAGTGATCTTTTAATTATATGCTCGATTGTTTTAGTATTTAAAAATGTTTCTTGTTTTTTGAAGATTTTAATTATGTGCTTACTTAAATATTTCCAAGGGTGTTTTTTCATTCCTAGTTTTTATTCAAATATTATTTTCAACATTTTTAGTTAATTGTTATCTTTTAAGTTCCTCAAAGTCATCCTTAACTTTATTTCAAGTTTGATAATCTCCAAACACTATCATTTTGGATCATATCTAAAGATTATTCTAATGGACAATGATAATTTTAATAAATAATCAATTTATCTCTGTCCTTGTTTAATATTTATGCTTCCTTAATTATTTAGACTAGCTTGTTTTGATGCATTGCTAATAAAAATACATATAAAGATGATTATTGATGGAAGTGAGCAAAATGAGAAAAATTTAAATTGAATTAGATGATTGGAATGAATGTCAAAGGAAATCTGTTTTGTTAAAAGTTTATGATCATAAACTGAAGGAAAAAATTTCATTATTGCAATACGAGTAAATTCTCCACTATACTAATTATGAAAAGAATCGATATCTAATGAAAATTATGAAAAAAATCCGTATCGAATGAAGCACTAGGAAATGAAAAATAAAAATTGTTCATTGTTTGTAGACATGAACTATGTTCATTGTCATAAACTAAAAAAGTTGAAGGACATAAAGTAACAAAAAGAGTTAGGGCCCGTTTGGATAGACTTAATAAAAATAGCTTTAAAAAAGTACTTTTACAAGTGCTGAAACTTATTTTTAAAATAAAAAATTATGCGTTTGGATAAAAGTGCTGAAGTTGTTATGTCAAACGTGAAAAGGAAAAAATGGAAGAAAGAAATGTTAGGGTTATATGGGTAATTTGGAGATTGTATAAAAATATTAAGAGCAAAAAGATAAAAATGTGGTCAACTTAAAACAGCTTATAAGCTAAAAAAAAAAACACCCCTACCCCAGCTTTTAACTTTTGGCTGAAAATAAATTTTTTTAAACTTAAAATAAGTTATTTTGAGTATTGTCAAATAGCTAAATAAGTCAAAAACTAGCTTTTAAGTCAGTTTGACCAACATTTAAGCCGAGCCAAACAGGCTCTTAATCCATTGCTTTATATACTATTTCGGCTCCATGAACTATTCCATAACCTAAACTTTGATAACTAGACCTAGAATTTAAAGGAATGTTCATGATCATGTAATACTCCGTCAAAATATAATTATTCTAGTTTATGATGAATTATAATCAAAATTTAGACTCATTCAACAATTTTTGCTTTTGTTCATGTGTAAAAAACTCCATTTTGCTATTTTAGAAAAGAAAAAGTAGCAATTAATTAACTTTGTAAATTTTGATAGTAATGATTCGTTCTGAAAGGGGGTTTTATAGACGACACGAAATATAATCAAATGTAGAAGATTGATATTTTAGAAGATTAAAAAAAAAGTAGCAACTAACTAAATAATACTAGATAGAGAGGATTATATTCACATATAGTCTAGTGCAGAAAATTTCAATTTGCTAATTTAGAAAAAAAATAAATAGTTAATTAAGTTTATAGTCCTGGATGGGAAACGTTTATCTACGAAAGAGGACCAATATACAACATAAATTCAGATATAGTCAACTATAAAAAAACAAGTAGCATCTAATTAAGTTTGTAATTTTGGTACAACTTCAGATATAGTCATTTGTAGAATGCTTCAATCGCTAGTTTAAAAAAAAACAAGTAGCAATTAATCCTGGATAAGGTGTGTATCTCTAGAATGAGTACCTATATACTACACGAATTCAGATATAGTTAACGATAGAAAACTTCAATTTTTTATTTCAGAAAAGAAAAATAAGTAGCATCTAATTAAGCTAGCATTTGGCCATAGATTTCCAAATATTTTTTACAAATATTATTTGGGTAAAAATTTGAGTGAAATTTCATCATGTGTTTGGCCATAATATTTGGAAAATATATTTCACTTTTTTTAGAAAAATATGATTTATATCCATAAGTTTTAAAAATATCAAAACTAACTATAAGTTTGTATTACAAGTCAATTGTATCTTTGTTCATGACGCTAGATTAATATGGCAATTTTGAGTGAGTACAACAAGCATCATTTCATACATCGTGAAGTAGACAAAATATATGACTTTGTTATCTTGAGCCGATTATTCATCATTTTCGTCAATAATCGTATTATCATTTCACATTTATCGAATATTTCATCACTACTTGAAATTAATGTAAAAAATTATGTAATACGACGTAAGCAACAACTGTAGAGGGTGTTTTTATAAAAAATAAAAATTTGGGGTAAACTTTCAATTTTTAAAAGATCCCAAATATTGAGATTTGAGCCAAATATTAAAAAAAACTAGTATAAATATTTGTCAAATAATGACAAAGTGTATCGACAAACACTATTTACCAAGTTTTTCCCCAAATATTATTTGAAAAATCTATATCCAAACGGGCCCTAAGTTTGTAATTTTGGTATGATGCGTTTTCCTGTGTCCCAATATACTACACCAATTCAAATATAATTATTTGTAGGAAACTTGAATTTGCTATTTAGAAAAAAAACAAGTAACAACTAATTAAATTTGTAATCCTATGTACATTTTCGTGTGAATGAAATCATATATACGACGTGAATACAGATATAATCAACTGTAGCGAACTCAAATTTGCTATTTTAATAATAACTAATTAAAGTTTGTAATCCTAAGTAGGACAAGTTTCTCTACAAATAAAGTCCAATGCGTGAAATCAAATATAGTCAACGGTAGTAAACCTCAATTTTTTATTTTAGAAGAAAACAAGTAGCATATAATTATGTTTGTAATCTTGGTTGCACTCATTTTTCTTGGTATGTGAAAACTCTAATTTGCTTTTTCAGAAAAAAACTAAAAACAAAAACAAATAACATCTAATTAAGTTTGTAATCATAAGCAGGACATGTTTCTCTATCAATGAAGTTCTATATACGACGTGAATTCAGATATAGTCAGCATTAGTAAAGTTTAATTTTCTATTTTAGAATAAATTAAGTAGCATCCAATTAAGTTTGTGATTTTGGTAGCACACGTGGTCCTATATACGACACAAATTCAGATATAATCATTTGTTGAAAACTCCAATTGGCTATTTAGAACCAAAAACAACAACAAGTAGCATCGAATTAAATTTGTAACCTTATGTACATTTTTCTGCGAATGAGATCCTATATACGATGTCAATTCAAATATAGTCAATTGTAGCAAACTCGAATTTGCTATTTTAGAAAAAAACAAGTAATAGCTAATTAAAGTTTATAATCATGGATAAAATGAAGCCTTGTATGCGATATAAATTCGGATATAGTTAAACTTTAATACATATACCGATGGAATAAAAAGAAAGTTCAATTTTTTTTTGTTTTTTTATACAACTATACTACTAATTATATTTATTAGTAGACTAAGAAAAAAAAAACCTAAAATAAGAAAGAGGATATTTAATCTACTAAAATGACCAATTTACCCTACACGCACTATCGACGTATCTCATTCCATCTTTATCAAATATCTCTTAAATTTCACAACGAGCCCCTTTACTTCTCCTTCTTTACACAATAAGGCTAAAACCGTCCTTTCACCTCAAAACCACTACCCAACGCTCGTTAAATTACATAAACACCCTTGAATCATCAGATCTCACCACGTGTCCTTGCCCATTAATCGAACGGCCGGAACTCTTCCTCAAACAAACACAGCGAAAACACAAACGCAAAGAGATAACGAAGAAACATTAACAGCCAATAGAATTGTAACATTTGATTCACATGGATCGATGACGTGGCATTATATATTTTTTGAAATCCCGCCCAAACTAAAACCGGACTTGAAAATTTTATTTTTTTGGTTTATATTCAATTTATTTTAACATTTGGATGGAAAAAATTTCTTTTGAGTCCCTCACCAAAGCCCCTTCTTATCCTCTCTTCACAACACACACACAATACACAATTCATCTCAAAGGGCAAAAAATATCTCTTTGTTTTTTTCTCTCTCAACCCTAGAAGGTAACCCTACGGCGGCGACTCAGCCGAGGAGTACTACTTCTCTGTCGATTTTGAACGGATTGTGAACCGATTCTAACCGGTTTTTGTTGTTTTATTGCAGTTTTTTTTTAATCATGAAAGGAGGTAAATCCAAGGGGAAAGCAGATAACAAGTACGTAAACGTATTGCTTTTTTTTTGTTGTTGTGAATCAATCTGCAAAGCTGATAATGAATGCGTATATCTCTGTTTTTTTTTCTGTTGTAATTCAATTAGAGAGCTGATAATAAGTGCGTATATCTGTTTTTGTTTGTTCTTCATATTTATTTGGTGTGAACGGAGGTTAATCGAAGGATGAAGCTGATAGAACGTGCGCGCATCTGTTGTTATGGATTTTTTTTGAAGATTTTTTTGGTGTTTTTTAGCTTTTAGATCTATGATTGAGGTGTTTGAGCATGACTTGTTTTTGAATATGTGATTGTTCTGACGATTTTGGTTGTCTATACAGTTCAAATCTATGATTGAGTCCTGTGTGCATGATATGTTTTGGATGTATGATATTTCAATCATTGTGGTCATCTACATGGTCAGAATGTACGATTGAGGTGTTTGAGCAATGATATGTTTGAATCCGTGCGATTATTTGAGAAAAATCTTGCGAACTATTGATTAGATGTGAGGTGGTTTATTTCTATTTGAATGATGTTTTATCATGCTTTGGTAAATCATTACAGTTTTAGTTCTACTCTGATTATGGTTGATACATGAGCATAAGTTGTGGTGTGTGTATATATTTTGATTCTCAATAAGTGTTGAAGGATTTTGATACGAGTACATCAAGAGTATATGGATTGATTGAAATTTCTAAATATATTAAAAGTCTGTTGTCATATATGTTTATAATTTCAGCTGTTAATCTTTGTGTGGTTATGCTAGTTTTGTTTTAGAATTTGATTTGATTTTTTCTGGACTACAACATCCTGGTGTATATGTTTGATAATATTAGTGTTCTATATGCTGGATTTATTTTGAATTTTGATGTTATTTTTACTGGATTATTTCAGGCTGGGAGTGAAGAAGAGTGCTGCCCAGACTAAAAAAGAGAAGAATGCTGCCAAGGATCCAAACAAGCCTAAGAGGCCAGCAAGTGCTTTCTTCGTTTTCATGTACACATCAGAACTCTGTTCTTAAGATTTATGGTGACACTCAGCTTCGTAAATCCTGATTTAATAATGTTATTTTCGTGGCTTGGTATATTAAGGGAGGACTTCAGGAAGCAGTACAAGGAAAAGCATCCAGGCAACAAATCTGTTGCTGCTGTGAGTATTTTCTCTTGTCAGACCTGAAGCCGAGACTGATTTTGTGCTTGAAACTGGTATTTGATTGAGAGCTGTTTTCTCTTTGATTAATCAATCTATAGGTTGGCAAAGCTGGTGGTGACAAGTGGAAACACTTGACTGATGCTGTAAGTATCTGTGTTTTAGCTATTTTTAAAATGCTGTATCGAGACTTAGTGATGTTGCAGTCTTGTTTTAGTCATCGAGTTTTGTTCTATTGATATTGAATTTTGTGTTGTTTGAAATCATGAATACAGGAGAAGGCTCCTTACATCGCTAAGGCTGAGAAACGAAAGGCTGATTATGAGAAGCTAATGGACGCTTACAACAGAAAACAGGTGATGAAATATCTGCAAATTGTACATGCTTATCTTTTTTTTCCTGATTGGTTATTTGTGCTAAAGAAACTCCATATCTTCTGCTGTATAGGCTGGTGAAGCTGAGGAAGATGAGGAATCTGACAAGTCAAAGTCTGAGGTTGATGAGGAAGATGGAAGCGATGAGGTTTGTAATGGGCAATGATCAATATCTTGTTTTGTCTGTTTAACTTTAGGTCTTGTATTGATGATTTTACTTTGATTAACACAGGAAGAAGAGGATGATGACTGAAGTGCTAATGGGAGGGAGTAAATTGGTGGGGAAGCTGTGTAATACCTTAGATATTTCTCTATATGATGACTCCTTACTTTTCCCCGTTAAATACTTGGCTCTTTTTTTTAGTTTATTTTGGGGTTTCTTAGGTATGGGAAAAAGATGAATTAGATGAGAGCTATCTTTAAAGCTCAGTGGCTTATGTACTTTTTATTCTGATGCTGGTGTTGCTTAATGATAATGCAACTTTTTAGGCAATTTGTCTTTCTTTTTCTATATTTGTGTAGAGCTTATTGTTTGTTTCTATTAGAACGCTCTTTTTTTTAGTTTATTTTGGGGTTTCTTAGGTATGGGAAAAAGATGAATTAGATGAGAGCTATCTTTAAAGCTCAGTGGCTTATGTACTTTTTATTCTGATGCTGGTGTTGCTTAATGATAATGCAACTTTTTAGGCAATTTGTCTTTCTTTTTCTATATTTGTGTAGAGCTTATTGTTTGTTTCTATTAGAACGCTCTCTGGTCCCAACTTATATTTCTACGGAATATGCTGTGAGTGGACCATATGTCATCATCACATCAATATTTGGATCTATATTCTGTTATTATACCCATCTGGATAAAGTTTTGTTGTTAGCATTCAAGTTTTCTTTATCCACCTTTTCGGCAAGTGTGGAAAACGTTGCGTAATTCTCTCTTTTATATCGAAGTTTTGATGTAATGTAATTTTGTTTCTAGAGAATTGGATACCCAAACACAGTATTGTGTGTATTATTTTTACGATAAAGAGTACTTTTTATACTTATCTTTATTGATTAATATATGAATTGGTTATATTTTTGTACGGAATAACGTGGGTCCTACGGAATAATGTTTTGATAATGAAATCGAAAACAGATCCCTTATTTTAATCTTGTGGGTGGCGTTGAGAATTTCAGGTCCAGCACATTTTGTCTGCCATTAAGTCACTTTTTGCCCATACACTTTGAGTTTTGAAAATTTGAGTTCTTAAAGCTGTTTAGAAATGTATAACTATATATTTGAATTATTTTGGCATATGGGTTGAAGTTCAAAAACCTGTAAGCTGGTTTGAGTCTGTTTTTGAGATTATTAGATTTAAAAAATCTAATTAAAATTCATTGTCAGTTTTTTTAAGTTCAACATGCAAAAGCTGTTTTAGGTTTTCATTTTCATTCTCGTTACTGTGTTTATAATTAGGTGATTTGTATATAAATTGGTCAGCTTTTTTGACCAAAATGAGCTATTTTAAAAATCAATTCACCAAAATAATATGTTTTTAATTTTTTTTACAAAACTAGTATAAACGTACTTTATGGTAACGTTTTAGAATATTTTCATTATAAAAATTCAACGGACAAAAAGTTAACGGGTTGACGACGTTAAACACATAAATGTACCTGTGAGTAACGTGTTTGGAGAATCCAATCATGGGCCACTGACTCCAATCCTGCAAAGGCGGAGTCAAATCATTGTAGTAACGTTTTACACCTAAAATGTTACTTTGACTCCCGTTTCTTAATAATCTAATCAAGGGCCTTCGACTTCTGCAAATGTAGAATATATTTAGCTATAAAACGTTTCTCACAGTGACGTTTTACCTTAAAAACGTTGCTTTCAATTACAACACTCTGTTAAAGTCATATTCCTCAATTTTTCAAACTGACCAAAATGATTATAAATAAATGTTGTTGTAATATTTTGCATGTTCAAATATAATTCAACAAAAATTTTCCTTGTGTGGTCCATTTTAAAAATAATATTCACAACCTTTGATTTACATACAATTGGTATTATGAAACGCGTACCTATATATATACTTTCAACAGTTCAATTTACATGCAATTGGTATTATGAAAATCTTTGATTTTATTTATATGATTTATAATGTTATATAAAAATATTAATTGGATTAACATCAATATGACAAACATTTAAATGTATCATACTCGATGAAATTTTGTGAATATTATTTTTAAAATGGACCACACAACAAAAATTTTTGCTGAATTATATTTGAACATGCAAAATATTACAACAACATTTATTTATAATCACTTTGGTCAGTTTGAAAAATTGAGGAATATGACTTTAACGGAGTGTTGTAATTGAAAGCAACGTTTTTAAGGTAAAATGTCACTGTGAGTAACGTTTTATAGCTAAATATATTCTAAATTTGCAGAAGTCGAAGGCCCGCGATTAGATTCTTAAGAAACGGAAGTCAAAGTAACATTTTAGGTGCAAAACGTTACTCATAGTAACGTTTTACAGTTGAATGATTTGACTCCGCCTTTGCAGGATTGGAGTCAGTGGCCCGTGATTGGATTCTCCAAAAACGTACTCTTGAGTAACGTTTTACACCTAAAACGTTACTCACAGTTACGTTTATGCGTTTAACGTCGTCAACCCATTAACTTTTTGTCCGTTGAATTTTTATAATGAAAATATCCTAAAACGTTACCATAAATTACGTTTATACTATTTTTATAAAAAAAATTTAAAATATATTAATTAGGTAAATTGATTTTTAAAATAGCTCATTTTGGTCAAAAACTCGCTTTGGAAAGAATCTTCTGCCCATGAAATAGAATAGAAGAGTGACTCCCTCCGTTTCACGAAGAATAATTTAATTTAACTTGACACAGAGTTTTAATAGAAGAGTGACTCCCTCCATTTCACAAAGAATAATCTAATTAACTTGATACAGAATTTAAGAAATTAAAAAAGAAGTTTAAATCTTGTGGTCCTAAAGTTAAAGTTAAATATATGAAATTGTCTTTTAATCTTGTGACTTTCAATATGCCACGTGAAAGCCCAAATTAAAATATTAAAAAAATTACTTTTCTTAAAATATACTATAAAAAAAAAAAAGAGTCCGAAGCCTAAAGGGTATAAAATATTAACAAAAATTTCAAAACGGTTTATAAAATTTTATATTAACCAAAACGGCAAAATATTACAGCGATTCTGCTTATTTTGCCGTTTTGATTAATATAAAATTTTATATACCATTTTAAAATTTTTAATAATATTTTATATCCTTTAAAATTTGAACTCAAGAAAAGAAAGTCATTCTATTTCGAATTAAGAAAATATATTTATTTAAAGTATGGATATATGATATTGTGGTGGTAAATTATCTATCATTATGAAAATTGCAACTACTGGAAGAGAGTTCTCACTGGGTTAGTTGGTTCCTGTTATGTGCCATCATTATTGGTAGATATGGTTTCATTTCTTGTTGGCTCTTAGTTCAAAATCCCATCATTAAATAATAGCATACCTAATCTAATAATCTCATTAATACTACAATTTTATAATGCAATAAGTAGGGTTTGAATATCAAGAAATAGTGCCTCGTCTTATTAATGACTCTTTCCATTTTAAAATTAAATAATTATACTCATATTTTACGCTCTTCAAGAAAAAAAAAATCAAAATATAAATTAGTCATAATTTTTTATTTTTATTTTTAATAACTTTTATGTCAAATTTATGATTAAAATAACTAAAAAAATATTAATAAATAACTAATTTCATTACTAACTAATGAAGGTAAGCTTGTAAGAACGTGCTAAAAGTACTTTTTAAAATTGAACAATTAAATTAATTTAAAAAATAAAAAATATCTCAATAATTCAATATGTAATGGAGAGTGTACTTTTTTTTTTCTTGACATTCTTATTATAAATAGTTGATTCATTAAATATTCATATCATAAAGTTAATGCATAAATTAGAATATTCTTTCTACTCCCTCGATCTACTATTAATATCCTTAATAGTTAATAAGTCTTAAGAATAAATATTTGACCAATTAAAAAAAATTAATGTTCAATTTAATTATTTCATACGTTAGATTAATTGCTCTTATCATTTCATTATTCTGCAAAATGTAATTTTGGAAAAGAAATTTCTAAAGAAACATTAAAATAGCACTAAATTAGTTTTAATTAATTTTTAACTTATATTAACATCAGAAGGTGAAATAAAGGCTAGAACCAATTTATTTGGGGTCTGGCTCGGGTTTTCCCGGTTCCGAACCGTCTATAAACCATTAATTTTCCGGTGAGGGGAAAAAACTCCGGCAAGAAAATGGCAGCTGCCGGAAAATGCTTCCTTGTAACTGGCCCTGCTGTATGCTCTCTCTCTTCCCTTTTCTATCTTCATTTTTGCCCATTTCCAATTCACTAATTCTTCTCTGTGTAGAAAAAATCTGACATTGATTGATCATTTTTTTCTTCAGGGTATTGGTAAGACAACTTTGATAGTCAGAGTACTTGAAACTCTCAGAAATTCAAATCCTAATTTGAAAGTTCAAGGGTTCTACACTCGTATGTATAATCTCTCTGTATCCCTTCTACATTATTCCGGTATATTTGGGGAATGTGTGGAGCTAGGTAGGGTTGAGGGGTTTATCGAAATGACCTTAGGCAGAATTACACTGTTTATACATGATTAAAATTACTTTTTTGTTGAACCCTTGGTCTTTTTGTGTGTTTACTTCGTATTTTGAGCCCTTGATGAAAATGCTGAATCTGCAGCTGATTTGGGAGATACCTAAGTTCTTTTGTTATATGCAAATTATCAATTTTGAAAGAATCCCAGAACCGATAAGCTTTAAATGCTGGCTTGGATTTGTGGGAAGTTCTAATTTCTTTATCTGATTTTGGTGAAGGTGAGATTAGAGAAGGAACTGAGAGGATTGGATTTGAGGTTGTGACGCTTGATGGACGTACGGGGCTTCTTGCTTCTAACAAAATCTCGAGGTAAAGCTTTCTTCTTTTCCTATACTTGGTTTGGTATTTTACTTTTGAGTGGATTGGTAATCAACCATTTGAGCTCAATAGGTGATAGGTTTTTTCTTGAGTAAAAGCATTTGCAAGAGAAGTGGCTGGATGTAAGAAATGCTTGATTAAATGTGTTCGGATATTCAAAGCAAATAAGCAATATGGTTAGTATGGAAAAAATTGGTACTGTTTTCTGAGGTTTAAGTATGAACGGCCAAGAGCACCATCACTAGAAGGTGATCATGTTCTTGCATAACAAACCAATGACAACAAATGGGTATAAGAAGCATTAGGAGAATATTGTCAATGATTCCTACCATTATAACCCTTGTTATTTGAGCCTTCCACCATTTGAACCTTGGATGATGGATTGTTAGAAGAAAAGTTGTGAGAGTATACAGATAGTTCTTTTTGTGTAAGAGTATTTAGCTAATAAGCAGTTTCAGGAGAGAAGTATTCCAAGGTAGTTGTTCTGATATGTGCTTAGTCAGTTACTCCTTCTGTCCCTATTTACTTGTTCATATTTCCTTTTATATCTGTCCCTATTTACTTGTTCATTTTAACAAATCAAGGAAGGATAACATTTTTTTTCCTAATATGCCCTTATTTAATTCTAGAAAATTTCTAGTACTACTAAGTTGTAATGCATGCTTTTTGGAACCAGAAATACATTTATTATACTTGTGGATATGCATAATCTTTTAAGTTAAGGATAAAATTGTAGCTAACCTATGATGATAATTGGTGCCTTAATATGTGTGTCACTTCTAAAGCGGACAACTAAATAGGGACAGAGGGAGTAGCACAGAGGCTGCCAGATTACGAATGGTGGCTGGATCAATGGCATTAAGCCCGGAACAGAAGTGTGAGAAGAGAGGGCTGATCCTTTCATAATTTATAATCACACATCTTCTGTGACTGGTTTTCAATCCTTTGAAGGTTTCACAGGCAAGTCAACAACAAGGGTTGAGAGACTAGTAGTAATCCAGTCAAGGGTGATAATGCTGTATTGAATCCATAAATATTCATTGTAAGTGGGTGATAGACATCAGGCATGAAATGGGATCATCCACCAAGAAGATGAGGTATTGACTTTTTAGTATACTGAAAAGAAATGATGTAATACCTTTTCAGTATAATGTGAAAAGCTTTTAGTGAGGTAGTTTGGGTTGGTAAATTCAATTGATGAAATCTTTGATGTTGGAAAGTTGTGCAAAGACAAGGGAAGATTGTGGGGAGTGCACTCAGTAGAGGAAGTAGTTTGGGTTGGTAAATTCAATTGATAAAAGTGATGTTGGAAAGTTGTGCAAAGACAAGGGACGATTGTGGGGAGTGCACTCAGTAGAGGAAGAAATAAAGAACCCTTGGTTTTGAGATTTTGAAATATAATGTGTCTTTAGCAGTTTCTTCTGATGAATTAATAATTTAGTGATGTGGGTAAAAACCATATTAAAAAAACTAAAAAGTGTAGAAGAAAAATGGAGAACCTAGACAAGGATATGGTGTCTTAAGGACACCTACTAACATGAATCTCATCGATGTCCAAAAGTTAATAAAAAATTGAAGGTATACTATAATTTGTACAAAGCCATAATTCAGCCCTCTAAAAGCTCTTGTATTCCTGCACTCAAGGGTGTAGCTAGTAGACAATGATGTGAGTGCAAAGCTCTCACATTCCATGTGCGTAAGCCTTGATGGATAAGTTACTCGATACTTGTGCTGGTGGGGAGTAGAAGGTATCCGGTGGAATAGTCGAGGTCCTTGCAAATTGGTCCAAACACCACCACCATAAGAACTAACAAATAAGCTCTCATATTCCTTTGTCTTTGTATACACATAAGTATTAGGATGCTACTTTCCAAGCTCTACATCTGCTTCTTCTCTTTCTGAATGTTCAAGAGCTCATTGCGTCCTTCCTTTCATGATGCTTTTCTATAGCACCTATCCATAAGGTAAAGTGCTGTTGTCTCCTCCCCCCTCCATCATAATGCATTCTTTATTTTTCTACTTGTTACTTGCCTAGTAATGCTCTGTTAAAGTCCTAAAAGCATTTACTCCGACCCCTCGATACCTACTAATGGCGGATGTGGCTACAATTGATTTAGCATGTGAAATTTTGTGTCCGTAATTTTTATTCCAAGAGAAATTCTATTTGAAGTGCTTCAACTTTTAGGCTACACTTGTCAGTGTGAGAATGTGGAACATGTAATATGTCAAGGTACTTGATAGTGTACCCTTGGAGTGTGTAATTTCCAATGTTTGGCTGATCGAAATATTTTTGAAAACATTTTCTCTAGGAAAACAAGTTCCTTAAAAAATGAGGAAAATGATTTCCCTAATGGAAGTTGGGTAAACTAGTTCCATAAATGACATTCCATGCTAATTATCTCCTCCCATCTACCCAATGCTCCAACTCAGGGGCGGAGCTATAGCTAACGAAGGGTGCGCAAGTGAACACCATTCTTCGGAAAGTTATACCGTACCTACGAGACAAAGTTACGATATTTTTAATATATATTTATGTTTGCACACACTTGAGTAATTATAGGAGTGGCTCAATGGTACAATGAGTGCTGGAAGTGCGAAGCGGAAGGTTGAGGGTTCGATTCTTGGTCCCTTCAAGTGTTTTTAAACATTTTTATTAGTCAAAATTCACATCAAGGAGTACTTTTTAAAATTATGCACACTCTTTATAAAATGTCTGGCTCCGCCACTGCTCCAACTCCCACTCCTTGACCATCCCACCTTGCCACCCTCAACTCCTCCCTTACACCATGTCCCCATCCCACCCATAGTGTTTTGCTAGATTACATATAGATGCTCTTGGAATGTTTTTTTTTTGCTTACTTACCAAAAAACACTAGAAAATAAGTAAGAAAGCCACTTGTTTTCCAAGAAAATATTTTCCTTTGTGCCAAACACATCCTTGATCAAGACTTTCTTAACCATTTTTGTCAAATACCTTTTCTTACCCCTCTAGTCTCATCCTATTCATTCAATCACAATATTCTAGACTGTTGCGACCTGTTTGATGCTCCTAGTGGTAGCCGTAGATAAACATTTGGAAGTTCTCTTATCCTGTGGTTGAACACATGTGCTAAGTGTAAGTGCTAACTGCTTAATGTTGTCAGCTCCTCTCATTCTTACAATCTCACACATCTTTAGGTTGATTTTTCATCCTTGAAACTACCTGTAACCACATTAGGACCTGTCTCAGGTAGGATAAATAGAGTGCCTCGGCAGTACAAATTTACAAACCATCAGGGTATTATCTGCGAACAAGAGATGGAAGCCAACTTACCATTACTCTTTGCACTTGCCGTGTAGAAACTCAATGAACCTTCTGCCACCACTCTGTCCGTTTTCAAATGAACAACAAGAGATATACTGAGTCCCTTCCTCTACCTTCTGCACATGGGCTACTCAACAGGACTGAGAACCTCACCTTCAATATACAAAACTTTATTTACTATTCTCGAAAGTCCAAAGCCATCTTTAACATCACAAAATTCCCGAAATTCTAGTTAACGTGATCGTTGACATTGTGAAGATGTTATTTGCATAGTAAACGGGATTCCCTCTGTTTTCTTTTGGTACTTGTTCTAGAAAGCTTTTCCCCATCAAGTTATCTGGAAATGCATTTCTCTGGGAAAATGGTATTTATATCCTCATTAATTATGACTCAATGTATTTCTTATTCTTTCTGCTGGTGAAAGAAATCCAACTTTGGTTATTATTTTTTTGAGAATATATCTCTTTGATATTTGCAATTTGCATATACTGCAAGAAGAAGAAATTCTTGCCCGTTATCACATAATTCCATGAGAATTTTATGAATGGAGAGTACTAATGTGATGGAGTATCTGGTGAAAGATGTGAAATTTTAATAGTATCTGTTGTTTTTAGTTGTGGGAGAAATGAGAAGACTGAATAATTAGTTGTTTATTTTTTAGTTCAATTTCTCTCTGGTGAAAGATGCGAAATTTTATTCATGTCGATAGTTCCTGATAACGTCCTCCTCAAGATCCTCTTTGGATCAAAATATACAGCGCGTGATTATGGTTGAGTTATTTTCTATGAAGTGATACAAAAATTGTCAAAAGCTATAGCCTTGTGATTTAGGTTGTTTTTAGTTTGGTTAAGCTATATGTTTAAATTATCTGACTATGTTCCCATCAATAATTGCATGATTTTGGTTTTATGCTTTCATTTATGCTGAAGCATTTTTAACCATGCAGCGCGCAGTCTCTTAGATGGCCCACCGTGGGAAGATACAGGGTAGATGTTGCATCATTTGAGTCGTTGGCATTACAAGAGTTGCAGGTCGGTTGAGTTCTTTCAGCAGGATTTTAGTGGCTCATATCCTGACATTGTTGTACTTCACTTTGAGCGGTAACTTTGACTTTGTTCAGGGCTCTTTTTTAATAACTAATCATGATTGCAAATTATAAAACATTCAATTTGTCTCATCATTACTTTAGCACATAAACAAAAGAATTTCTGATCCGTAATATATTGTATATTTCCATTTGATGGTTCATAATTTTGTTAGGTAAGGGAAGATACCGATCTCTTCATTATCGATGAAATTGGGAAGATGGAGCTCTACAGCTCCTCATTCTTTCCAGCTGTACTTAAGGTCCTTCAATCTAATATCCCACTCTTGGCTTCTATCCCCATTACAAAAGTAGGCCGAGATATACCTGGAGGTATTTCCCTATATCTATGTATTTGTTGCAAATGATTACTTAGAGCTGAGATTAGCTTGCCAGTTGATCTATGTTCATCTGTTGAAAAAGTGAGATAATAGTGTGATGCGTCTTCATCACTGTCGACAAACTCCCCTCTATCTGTATGTTTTGCGTTTGTGCAAGTCTGGACCTTAATTTTGTTGTGATCACACCAATAATCCTACATGCCAAATCCAATTCAATTACACCGGCAGTCAAGTATCTATGTACTAGGGATTTGTTGAAGAAATATTTTCTAATGTAGAATGGTATATGGGCCATATAGATTCTGTACAATGGTTTAGAGTAATACTCCCTCCGTTCCAATTTATGTGGTACTGTTTGTTTCGACACGAAGTTTAAGAAAAAAAAATAAGACTTTTGAAATATGTGGTCTAAAACACTCCTTGACCATTTGCGTGGCTAAAAATCATTTCAGCAATAGTAAAGTGAGAATTTTAAAGTTAAATTGTTTTTAATATAAAAAGTGACATCTTTTGGGACGGACTAAA
Source organism: Solanum lycopersicum (assembly GCF_036512215.1). Classification (NCBI taxonomy): domain Eukaryota; kingdom Viridiplantae; phylum Streptophyta; class Magnoliopsida; order Solanales; family Solanaceae; genus Solanum; species Solanum lycopersicum. Next base: position 5,877,527 of record NC_090802.1, on the reverse strand, counting down.
AAGGAAAGAGTGTCTCATAAAATCGGGACACATGAAGTATTAAGTTGCTCTGACTCGGTGCAGGTATTCTATACATGTGCGGATCTAGAGGTAGAATTCTTCATGATCTAAGTTTTAAGATTTGGAAACAACCTCTCTACCTCCAAGAGGGGTAGAGGAAAGGTTTGGGTACACTCTACCCTCTCCAGACCCCACTTTGTGGGATTCACTAGGTATGGTGTTGGTAGGGATCCAAGTGTCAAGTAATACGGATATGGGTGTGGGGACTCACTAGCTATAAAAATATTCCTACATTATGAGACGTTATGTGGAAAACTTATATGTAGCTTTTATAATGCAGTAACTCAAATCTTTTATTCTCAAGTTGTAGGTAGCCATCTAGAAATCTACAATAGCTTTTGTCTTGAGAAATTAAAAATGCCAAATCATGACTCTAAATTTTCCTTAGTTTGTGCCTTTGTGGTCGAAGTACCTAATCTTGATTGACCAGATTTGTACGTATCCCACACGGGTCAACATGGGTGTGGACACGTGGCAACAAAAATGAAGATTTTGCCCAGTTTGGTAGTAATGTGACGTTTTGCAGAAAATGCTTATCGAACTTCTTTTACTATTTATCTTTGTTAAAGCTGGAAGCAAATGATGAAAACTCCAATTCTATGTTTGCTATTTTATGTACCTATGTAAGCTATCCTGACCATTTTGCATAATCAACTTATCACGTCTGTTTTCTTGGTCATTTTTCACAAATCTTCTATATGGTTATTTTGTTGTCTTTTATTCCCTGCTTTTGACCTCCGAACTTTCACTGTTTACTCGAGTGTTGAACTTCTAAACCAACATTCTTGTACTTATCAAAGAAAGAATAAACCAACATGGTTTTTTGATTTTTGCAGTTGCGAGGATGAAGAATCATCCAGGAGCTAGAGTTTTTACACTTGATGCAAATAACAGGGATGCGATGAGAGAACAAATATGCTCCGCGTTAGCAGATGTGCTGCAAAAGCCTTAGACGTCGAAGAGCATACTCTTCCAGCTAATGTTGTAATTGCTCCTCCTGGTAAATCATTAATCTTCTTGTAACTTACCTTCATTATTTTGTTCTTCGGAGATGTCTTCCAGTAACTTACCTTCATTATTTTGTTCTTCGGAGATACACTACTCAAGAAGACAAGTCCCCTTAAAATCTCCAACACTTTGAAGACCACTTGGTGGCGTAGAATGCTCAGAACAATTGCTGAGAGAGGAATTTTGAAGACGAGAGAGGAAAAAAATGGAGCGATGTTTTTCTATAACGCGTTGCTGGTCAATTCTAACTTTTCTGAAGCTTCCTTTAATTTATTTTCTGTGTTAGTATGGTGTACTGAAAGAAGACAGTGTGCTGTTTAATTATATAGATTGTGAAAAACTGATCCAGTCCTTCCTTGAATTCCGTGCATAGCGGAAGTTTAGTATGTCAGACTATTTTTTTTTTTTTTTAAAAAACATTTGTTGTATTGAGTTCCTCCAATCATGGTTGGAAACTTGTAGCCTTCTTCGACCGCCTTGACAACCTTGATGGTTAGAAGATGACTTGAAGGACTGAAAAAGAAGAAAGAAACAACAATAACAACATGAGCAATTTGTTATATGTCAAACTTGGTTAAATTTTAAATTCACTCTTTTTGGATAACATATATAGTACCATTCTCTTTGTGGATTCTAGTCATCAAACCTTAATTTTGCATGCCACTATATATTATATTAAAAAAATAGCAAATTATAAGAGTCCAAAATAGGAATAAGTTGCATGGTAAGTTGATAGATGTGCAAAACCAACTCGATAATGAAATGGTTGAGATCTTTCCACTTTTAGTAAGAGGTTTCAAATTGAAGCACTTGAAAATAAAAAAAATCATATTGAGGGTGTCACCCCTAAAATCATATTGAGGGTGTTACCCCTAGAGAAGAGCCATGCAATATTGTGTGATTAATTCGAATTCAGTCGAGTCTCAGTGTGTAATCATAGAATTCCTAATTAAGAGACTGGAAAAGACAAAATGAATTCACCTTTTGATATATACATAAAATAATACTCCTTCCGTCAACTTTTAATTGTCATAATTTTTTTTTTTAATAGTTCAAAGACCTTTGAACAACGTTTTACAATATATTTTTTCATCATATTGATATGCAAAAAATTACAATAGTACTTTTCGCATATTTTTAATTTTTTTTTGATTTAAAATATCAAATTAATTATAATTTAATTCTACTTTGAAAATTAGTCAAATTAACATGAAAAGCGCAAGATGATAATTAAAAACGAATAGAGATATTTATGAGCGAAAGAAAACTTAGATGAACCTGTTGCGCCCTTAACTGGGATATGTAGATACTAAATGTGGTCCAAATTAACAGTATAACCAAATAATATACTGCTAATAAATTAACAACTTTCATTATTAAGCTCACTAAAATGTCATGTCATTAGGATTTGCATGAACGTGATACAATCCTTCTACATCATCATTTCTAATAAAGGTTCAACTTTCTGCTTAGTTTTCTAATAACAATCACAATAAAGCTATCATCACCATTTTCATGAGTTGTAACTTATAAGGTAATGCGTGGTAAAATTAAAGTGTATTTATATATTATATACTTTTTCGACGAAGAGTGTTCAACAGACTAATCTAAGAAATGTGGAGAACTCTCAAGAATATAAGTAGTTGGCATTGAATTGGATGTATTTGTTTACTTTTTCTTCACAAGTTTGAGACACTATTTGCTGCCTTCTACTTTTGTGTATGTATGACCTTTTTCTCTAGAAATGTGAAGAGAATTCTCAAGAATATAAGTGTGTGAGACCATATATGAATTTGCTATACATCACAATAAGTTCTTTGTTTTGTGATCGTGGTTGTAGGTAGTCAGAGGCGGATCCATGATTTATTAGTTTATGGATTCTGGACCACTATTCTTCGTTCGTGCTTATTAGGTATATTGTTTGATGAGAGTTGCCTCTCCAAAGTTACTGCAATTTTAACATTATGGTAAGATTGTCGGATCTTATTGACGTTGATGCAGGAGGGACGATGAGGATGTCTAAGAGACACGGGGGTAAGTGTTTTCGATCTCTAGTTGTCTATCTACATTGCTTGGACTCTTTAAATCGTTGTCAGGTGTGTATCGGATCCTCCAAAAGCTATACATTTTTTTGGAGGATCCGATATGATTGTGGCAACATTTTTGGCAAGTTCGAGTAACAGAGGTTACAAAAGGGTGTTGATTATTAAAGGAAATTACTGGACAGTAGTTTTTCACTATATATACGTGATTTGTGTAAAAAATACTGGATTCAACTTAACTGATAGGAATTGGTTGCATCAGCCTCTGGTTTATTCGAACCCTCTTTGATAAAATCATCTTTTATGTATATATATAGTAGATGTTGAATTCCGTTGGCTTCTTTGTGTGTTTACTTCTTCATATTTTGAACCCTCTTAGAAAAAATGCTGGTTCCGCCACTAGGGGATATAGTAGAAGTATTATGATACATATGTTTCTTCTGCAGGCTTAGAAGCTCCTCGAAATAGATTAGAGAAGCCAGCAGAGAGCTTCTGTGATGGAGGGGATGATATCCTGGTAATAATTTGTTATGTTATTCTAGAATTATCGCAATTCTCGTTGTATGTCTTTTCTTAGTTGATGTGAGCCTGGACAGTGAAATGAGAAACTTAATATCTTCTATACAGTTTATGCATTTAACAAGTCCAGGGTAATAAAATTTGATCCTCTATTTTGCTAACGACTCGTGAGATTAACATTTGGTACTTCTTGAGCATTTGATTCTTCTTTTCAATCATCATTGCTGTAGAGTTGCAATTTTCATTGTCATTTTGAACGTAAAATGATCACACTCGACATGGCGTATCATTTGGTTTCCTTCCCTATAGTGTTCTTGAGCTGAGCATTTGATTCTTCTGTTTTGTCAACTTTGAGGTGTTGCAGAGTTGTGATTTCCACTGTCATTTTGAACTTAAAATGATTCACAACTCGACATGTCTGTCAACTTTTACGTATCATTTGGTTTCCTTTGTTCTGTTGTTACTTCTGTTCTTGTTTTCAACACAGTTTGTTATTTCTTTGACACGTCGTGAGAATGAAATCCATCTCCGAATGAAAATTTGATACATTTGATTCTCATTTTGGTTGCGTTTTCGCGATTTAACTCACTAGTTGCTTAAATTCAGTGTACTTATCACATGACAAATGACTGGCCAGAGAAGAAGAACTGTTATGTGAAAGAGGTTCCAATGAAGAAACTGATCAGCGAAGAATTAGCTAAAAGACCAAACACAGGGCAGAATGTGCCTAGCGTTGTGGCCCGTCTGATGGGACTGGATACATTATCCGTAGATGAGGAGAGTTTGAGAGAGGTATCCTCGAGACAAACAGTTTTCGATTCCTTTGACAGACGGAGTAGGAATAGCCTGAAGTTTAACGAACTTAAACCCCGAGAACATCCACAGGAAGAGGAACTACAAAAGTTTAAGAAAGAGTTTGAAGCATACCAAGCAGCAAAGTTCAAGGAAGGCTCAAAGTTTGTTGAACTTAACACCAACACAGTTCTTTATGCGAACTCAACGAGAAAGATGGTTACTGAGAGATTTATAGATCTTAAAGGACTTGCTGCAACAGAAAATATACACGAAAGAGGTATTTCGAAGATTCAGAAAGATAAAAATGAATTTCTTGCAGCTGCACGAAATAAGACTATTCGTGCATTGAACGTTAAGTCAGGTTCTGCTCCTGCAAAGATTGTAATTTTGAGGCCTGTTTCCGACAGGACAGGGAAAAATGAAGAATCATGGGCTAATTCTCCTAGAATATCCGAAGACGGGAGTAGCATGGAAGAATTTCTTCAAGAGGTTAAGGGAAGACTAAAATTTGAATTGCAAGAGAAGAGTTTCCGAAAAACCATTGAGAAGCCATCAGATGCAAAGATAATAGCTCAATGCATTGCAAAACAGGCGCGAGAGAGTGTTACTAGGGACGTTGGAACAACTCACCACCGATCAAAATCAATGCAGTCCGATAGAAGTGAAATCCAACGCGACGAGGCTAGCTCACCTGAATTCACTAAAAGAGACACGAGAAGAATTTTGACCGAACGGTTGAGGAATGTCCTGAGTGACGAATCATCTCATGATATCGACAAACATGATCGTGTAAGCTCTACATCAGTAGCACAGCATAGGGAAAAGAGCAAATCTGAAGAAATGAGATATGCTCCGAATGAAGTGTGCCACGGGGACGATATGAAAGATGAATCAGACAGGCAGTGCAGATACTCCAGGCAGGAGCTCAGTAATGATGTTATGCTAGACCAGAAACTATTTCATAGAAACCTGGTTAGATCTTTGTCAGCTCCTGTATCACGATCATCATTTGGAAAACTTCTCCTGGAGGATCAAGATATGTTAACGGGGGCTCATATTAGGAGACAGCATGAAGCTATCGAGGAGGTCACAGTGAACGTTAAGAAATGGCGAAAAGAGAAATTCAATCTTAAGGCAAAAGTTTCCAGCTTTAAGCATAGTTTTGTACTTAAAGGAAAGCTCTTTGGTAGAAAAATCCAATCTTTGGAGGAATCACATGGAAACAAACAAATGCACATGAAAGATCTTCAGAACACACAAACTGTTGCATCCAAATTTTATGTGAGACAAGTAAGAAGCTTCAACTGTCCTTTTTCTTTTCGACTACTGAAAATTTTGTAATAATGGTCAAAAATAAACCTGAAGTATCATGTGTGTTTGTGAGTTTCCTACCTGAACTATCACGTGTTCACTTTTCCTACCTCAACTATCAGTTGTTCACTTTCGTAAAAAAAATGTTTTTATGTTGATATGTTATTGATATATAACTTTAGTATCTTATTTGGTCCTAGGAGAATTCTACTGAGGTGCCACCAAGCCCTGCATCTGTATGTAGCACAAGCAATGAAGAATTTTGGAGGCAAACAGATAACTTCAGTCCATCATCATCATCAATTTCAGATGTAAATCCACTGGATGATACTGAGATACCTCATGTTTTCAAAGAGATCAGCTCTAATCTGAACGGTACGAGTAAAAACTTATGTTAACTTTAGTTGCATTTGTAGTTTAGGCGCGGTTACAATGTGATGTGAGATGAACTTAAGAGTTTGAATCTTGTCATAACATGAAAGTTTAACTACTCCCTCCGATTTCAATATGTTGGTCTGATTTTGACTTGACACGGAGTTTAAGAAAGTATAAAAAGACTTTTGAATTTTGAAACTTTTGATGATGCAGAGCTAAGGAGGCAATTGAATCAGCTAGAAACTTATGACTCTGAGGAGACAATGATCGTCGAGCAGCCTATTGAAAAGGAGATCGTTATGGAGATTGACGATCCAGCTGAAGCATTCGTTAGAGATCTTCTTGTTGCTTCTGGTTTATACGATGGTTCATGTGATAAATATCTATCAAAATGGGATCCTCTTGGAAAGTCCATCAGCAACCATGTCTTTGAAGAAGCCGAAGAGTCTTACAAGAGGCAAAAGATAAACGATTACGATGAAGGATCAAGCAATGATCATCAATCCAAGAAGTTGAATCACAAGTTATCATGTGATTTCTTGAATGAAGTGCTTCCAAGTGTACTCGGAAGCAGTTCTATGAGAAGGACTATTAGTCCTACTCCACGAGCTCCGCGGGGAAATAAGCTATTAGAATGTGTATGGGAAATTGCTCGAATTTCATCAGATATGTCATCTCAATCCCTCGAAACCATACTAGCCCGAGACTTGCAATGCACGCGTTGGGACAGACTAGTTGATGAAGATGTTAATGCTCTAGGAAAAGATGTTGAATACCAGATTGTTGGTGATCTTATTCATGAAATGATCAATGATATGCAACCATAAATATGTTCTATCTCCCTCTTGTATATATGATCAATGATATGTAATCATAAACTAGTTTATAACTTGTTTTCCTATTCACATTGCACTTTTGAAGTTGTACAAGTATATTTAAGCATGAATATTATTCCAAATAGGCATAACACATAAATATGTCATTTAATTCCGGTCTTAGTTGTCATCTGAGCCCTTTAACTTTGGGTATGAACAAGTAGACGCTTAAACATGTAAAAAGTTGAACAAGCAGATATATGTGTCATATGTGACGTTATACACGTAAGACGCTATTGCCACATAGGATGTCAAGTAAGATGAGTGTGTTAACTTTTTCATCTGTATATACATGAGTGTCTATTTGTGCAGACCCAAAGTTGAAGAGCATTACTGTCAGATAAAACCAAGTTAAAGGGCACGTTATGTATTATACCCTGACAGATTTGACATAAATATGCCCTTTAATTTGGCCGGTATCTATGTCTCAAACTTTGGGTATACATAAGTAGAAATTTAAGTTTGTGATAAACTTAAACAAGTAGACACACACGTCTTACATGACATAATACAAATCAGTTCAATGTATCTCACGCAAACCGTCTGCAATATTATTTCCTTGTGCAAATTTAACCAACAATGATTTAGTGTTGGTTAAATAGATGTAGCAAAATCTGAAAATTTCTTTCAAACTTAATCTATTCAATTAATTGGAGTAGAAAGTGTTTGTAGCATAAATAAAATCATCATCATATACCTAATTTATGGTCCACATAAGTTGGGGAAAATATATATATGAGGATTAGTTAAAAAGAGATATTGATAACCACAAAAAAATATAGTAAATAGTTTAATATATATTCTTTTGCAATATGATTCTTTTTACAAATAAGAGTTGGTGATTTTGTCAATTCTATATAAAGTTTAGCATTACGTTTATCCAGTATTTGGTTATTAATATTTGGTTCATTCTATATATGAAAAAAAAGAAAAGAAAGTGAAAAACAATTACTAATTCAATCTTCTTTTTGTTATAAACTTTATTTGAAGTGAGATATGTACAATTTTTTAAGAGTAAATTTAGGTTTAACAAACATAAAAATTATATTTGTATGTTATAACTACAATAATTTGTATAATTGCAATATTTGTATAAATTATTGGCAGGAGCATCAGATTTTGTATAAATTGTTGGTAGGCCTCTCGTTTATATAAAAGTAACTTATATTTGTATAATTATAAATATATAGGATGAAAATATATGTATTGATATTTGTATATATAATTTTTCTCGCTTTATTAAAAAACAAACATAATTAATATATTTGTGTTTGTATTAATTGAGAGAGGCGAGGGAGATTCTCTGGAGAGAGAGACGAATGAAAAGATATGCATATATGAAGTTTTCTGTCGTTTTATACAAACACAAACATAATTTATCCATTTTTGTTTGTATAATGTGAAAGAGACGACAGAGATGGCCGAGTGAGATCAGGAGAATGGCGACGAGAAATCTGGGGAGAGAAACGAATGACAAAGTGTTTGTTACAGATAACAATTAAATGAAACTATAGCTATCATATTTAATTTTAATTAATAATTTCTTATTTTGTACAATTTTTTCTTTTTAAAAAGATTAGGTCGTAGGTGCAAGTAAAAAATCAATAAACTTTAGGTCATCGATTCTACGTGTATTATGTTATCATGCGATATGTATCTACTCATTTAATTTTATACAAATTTAACTATTTATTTAGCACTCCAAAGTTAGAAGACTGAATGTCATACACAATAAATAAATATGACATTTAACTTCGTATCATTTCACATTTATGCCCTCAACTTGAGCATGCACAAATCAATACTTAAATTTGTATAAAATTGAATAAATAGATACACACGTACTACGTGACATCCTACATGACAATTTGTGTCTACGTGTATACATATGACTCATGTGTCTACTTGTTCAATTTTATACAATGTTAAGTGTCTACTTATGCACACCCAAAGTTGAAGGACGTAAATGTGAAATAAAGTTAAGTTAAAAAACATATTTATATATTATGTTTAGATATTAGATAAAATCAAAATTAAAAAGACGTATTTATAATTTATGTATTATGTTATTTAAATAAGTAAATAACAATTTCATCATAGTTTAGGTATGGAGTAAATTTGATCTTCTTCATATTTGTAACCCTTCCCTTTTCTCTAAAAACCCTAATTTCAACTTTTTTTTTTGTATCCTCTAAGATGACAAGATCAGGTATGTTTTTCTCCTTTTATGATTCTCACATTGCATTAAAATTTTGGCTATTTTTTATATATTCAAATAACTATGAACACACATATTTAAGGAGCTATAAACACAATTTAAAATTTTTACAGTCCCTTTAAATCAAGATGCTAAATTTTTGTGTTTTTAGGTCTTGGAATGTTAAAAGATGGTACACTGACCTGAGTTTGAATGATTCTTGATCTTTTTTCTCTGTATATTTGGGGTTTCATTGAATTTGTACTTGTGTTGTTTGATTTTGATTCAATTTGGTAAGTGGTTGTGTTTAATGTGTTTCTAGGGCAAGATTCTGTAAAATCTGATGTGGGTTTTGGAAATAAAAATCAGAAATGTAAATTTTGTGATCAATGAACTAATTTGACAATCATGAGGTCTTACGTTAAAATTCAAATCCAACCGTAGCAAAGACAGTAAAAAAAGGAAAACATTAGGTGATTTATTCTAATATGTTTTAGCTTTGGTGGAGTCGTGGAGAGAGTTATAGACTTGTAGTTGTTGCTGGTGTGAGGTGACAGATATAGAATTAGTGGAGGTGTAGCCCGAACACCACGATTATAAAACAAAAAGAAATGTGAAATTGAGTTGTTCAATAGCCTGTTTGATGAATCTTCTGTGAAGCCAAAAGTGTTTATTTAAAGTTGAGGCGTTTAGTGAAATTTTTAGGGAAAAAATTAAGTGTTTTTGATTAGTAGCGGAACCAAAAAATTGTAACTTACTCAGAAGCACTTTCCGAACATTGACCAAGCACAAGTTACTTCTTTGATATTGGTAAAAAGTGTTTTTCATAATTGATTAGCTAAACATGAATTGTTATTCTCTGAAAAGCACTTCTCGCGGAAAAAAGCACATAATTTTCGTAAAGTTTGTCTAAAGAGATGATTAGTCATATACTTCATGCTAAAGGTATGATCTTTACTGTTCTTTGTAGTTTTAAGGGATTGTTGAAGCAATAAGCTTATGTGTAGATGTAAAGAAAAAGATGGAAGGAAATACATGTGACATCAATCACTTGGATTCAGATGTGCTTTTGCCTCCGCGAAAACGGCTTCTAGTAGGACTGAAAAAACAGAATTTCGATGATAATCCATGTAGTCCATCCTCTTCTACTGATGATGTTACAGAATTTGAGTTCGATATGCGTCTTAATAACCTGTTGAAGTTTCACTCGGATGATTGTAATCGTTCCATCGAGGAGATTGTCGAGGCCTCAAAAGTGGCAGCTCTAAAAGCTGTTGAGCTTGCAAAAGCTGCAAGAGCTGTTGCTGAAGAGAAAGCTGTGAAAGCATCAGAGGCCATGGCTGCTGCTAAGAGTGCTATGGAATTGGTTGCTACTGTTTCTGGTGAGGTTACAGATAGAGACAAGTACTCGAAGAAGAAGAAGAAGAAGAATAAGTATAAAGGGACCGAGAATTGTACAACGGATGAAGAGTTAGCTCGGATGTTAAGTAGGACAATAAACAGCTCTCCAAGAATTTCGAAGAACTCAACCTCTAACTTAAGAAATCAAAAACATAAGAGGCTTAAAAGATCTTCTCTTTCCGAAAATGCTAAGCATCAGAATGGAAGAACGTCGTGGGAAGCAAATCGACCTTCCACAAGCAATGGGATTGATATTGCTGGAAATAAGGCATCAAATGGTCCTAGCAAGGAGAAAGAACTCATTAGAATAGACTCAAGCGTAGCGAAATTCAATAAGGCAGATCTCAGAAAGATGGAAAATGGCAAAGGAGAACCAATGAACTCAAAGGAGGAATTCGGGGAATCACCAAATGATATATGTAACGTTGACAAAAAGAAGGGGCGGATGAAACAGAAAATGTTACCCCTCAGTAATTGCAGTCTCAGGGATAAAGTGAACCCAAAAAGGACATGAATTTCAAAAAATTCATCGTCACCGGATAAGAAGATCAACAAAGTTACTGCTGCTATTAATGAGCCTATATTTCCAGTTGATAGGTCATCTACATTGAAGTGCCAAACTTTTAGGCATCCACTCGCGTTAAACAATAAGTTGATGCAATCACAGTCTTCGTATTTTAGTATCAAGTGAGGTGGCTACCATGATGGGACTTATAGTCCGAGGTAGTCTCTTTCGTGTTTTTTCTTGCTTACTTCTTTTTATACATATATCGCCTCTTCCAGCCCAATTAACGTTTATACATTGATTTTTCACTGCTTGCATAGTTGTTTTGCACATAATATGTTTCCTATGTTGCTTCAGCAAGTGGCTCCTGAATGCCTCAATTAGTTCTGCCTTTCTGAGGTCGTTCACATTACCTGTCCCAAGTCTGGGTAAAGGAGGAGGGTTGCCAAGGGTCAATCGAAAACAACCTCTCTACCCCATAAAGGTAGGGGTAAGGCTGCTAGCATCTTACCCTCCCTAGACCCCACTTGTGTGATTAGACGGGCTCCTAAATGCCTCAATTACAGATGTACAATATGTTACTTCGTGGATCAACTTAATGCCTCGTGAGATTCTATCTCTATCTATTCTTGGCAACCAAATGTTTCTTGCTATGAAAGATTGTTCATCCATCATCGTGATTACGTAGTTCTTGTTTCATGTTTTAGGTTTGATAGACTCGTCTTCTCCTTTACCATCGAGTTTTTTGCTCTACAGATTAGATGAGACTAAGATTTTGATTTCCATTGTGTTGACAGGTTTTTGTTAGCTTCTGGAGTTTCATTTCCAGGTACTTTTTGTTAGCAGGAGATGTCTGGAGTCATTGTCATTATTATTAACATTAGAAGTGTGACATTTGTTGTTAAAGGAAACTAATTTATATCTCTTCCTTCCATTAATCTCAATGTGTAAGATTATTTCTGATGTAGATATATCAATCCATTGTAAGCATGATATTTTTTTTTTTTGAATTAATAATTCAATCTCTTCAGAGTTTGTGTACTTGAAACAATGCACTGAGCAACTTATAATATAATCATAAAATTGCATGATTTGTCTTTCAAATGAGTTGGTCTTTTTAACTTTTGTCTTGTAGCAATCGAACTTATGGCTATTAGGGCAAATGAAATGGTTAAAAGTGCAAATGACTAATGCAAGTGGCTAAAATGAATGTGACCGCAAATCTATTTTTGTAAAACTTGTTTAAATGGGGTCAAAAGTTAAACTGTGGCACTCAAAGATCATATATGTGTAAATCAAGGCCACAAATAGCCACTTTTATGGTTGTTACTTAATGGAGCCAACTTTCACGTATAACAAACATAAAGATTATATTTGTATATTATAGTTATAATTTGCATAATTGCGCTCCATAGTAAATTTTATGTTTGCTATAGTTATTTCGCTGTACATATATATAAAAGAAGCTGACTATTTCACTATACACATATACAAAAGAAGCAATTGTATAATCTGTTTTGATATACATATACAAAAGAATCAATTGTATAATTTGTGTTTGTATTAAAGCGAGAAAAAGGGAAAGACAAATGAAAACTGGGCGGGGAAGATCGTATTTGTATAATCATAAGTGTATAGGACGAAAATATATTCATTTGTATATGTATAAATAATTTTTTCTCACTTTATACAAACACAATGTATACTTTTGTGTTTGAATATAGCGAGAGAGACGAGTGGGAGTGGCGAGCGAGATCTGGGAAAGGGGAACGAAAATATATGTATATATACAATTTTTTCTCGCTTTATACAAACACAAACACATTTTATACATTTGTATTTGTATAAAAGTGAGAGAAGAAACAAGAACGAGAGTGACGAGCGAGAATCCACCAGGGAGAAAGGCGAAAATAGCAGCAGTTTGCTATGGGGATACAATTAAATCAAACTATGTTTATAACATTTAATTTGAATTAATAGTTTGCTATTATATACAATTTCCCCTTAATGATACGCATTCTTGCTCGGGACTTATATTCACATAGGTCATTCATAAGAACAAGACGTCCAACTTCCTAATACAAAAGTAATCGAGAGAGCTCATTATATACAATTTTCCCTTAATGATATTCATTCTTGCTCGAGGCTTATATTCAAACAGGTCATTCATAAGAATAAGACGTCCAACTTCCTAATACAGGAGTAATCGAAAGAGCTCATTATATCAGTGCCTACGAGGACGAGTACTTCTGTTTCAACGCCATTGATGAATTACAGGGTTGGAAGGATGATTGAACTTTGAAGAACTAGGTCTTTGCTATAGGGAGGAGTAAAGAAGAAGCACAGAAGAAGGCTCAGAAACTAAAATTTTGCATTGTCAATTCTGGCTATATTTTAAATAGTACACCATTAAAAGTGGTTACCTCATGTCATGTTTTACATGACATGTTATTGTAGCCAACATCATCAATGTTGGCATTCTAGTAAGTATATGTTCTAAATTCCTTATATGATTTTAAACAATTCTCGACAAGTTGATTTTGGAGTTAACTTAGACCTAATGAGCGTTCTCTTTACATGATAGTTAGCAACAGATGATTCTTATTTTGGAGTGAATAAGAACGATAATAACTATGTCTCAATTCGAGATAAGTTAAAATCAACCATATGAATTTTCAATGTGTAAGAGTCAAAACTTCATTGAGGCAGAAGAACCCTAATGAGCGGAAATCAGCAAAATTCGGTACGAACTTCACTATAACAACAATTACAGATCAATGTTAAGCAAGTCGAGGTACTATGTCTTAATCTCAAACAAGTTGTATTACAAGAGTCGCAACTTAAATTAAAAATAAATAAACACATTTAGGACAAATCTCAAAACATAATATAGTATTATTATATATAAATAGTACTAAGAAGAGAACCAAATGGCCATTTGAGCAAATTATGACCATTTGCAATGAATACTAAGTGGACATGATCATGTCCCTCACACAACCTCCACAGTTGTACCAAACCTATGATTAATGGCCATAGATGGAAGAAAATTTACAAATGTAGGAAGGATGAAAAACAAACGAACAACCATAATGCACGATAAGCAACAACAATAATATTATATCCACCGCGGGGATTTGGTGTATGCAGACCTTATCCCTACCTAGTGAAAGTAAGACTGTTTTCGAATGAGGGATGCAACAGGACATCCGAGGATCAGCCATCCTAGTATACTCTCGCCCAAACACGCTTAACTTTGGAGGTCTGATGGATATACAAGATAAACATCTCTTGAACTTGTACATTAAAAAGGAAGACAAACAATTTATTCCTTGGCTCCAAAAAGTATCTCCAGCAATGAAGAGTAGGTTCCATAGACTGAAAAAACAGCAGCCACTACAATAATTGCACCATCACAAGCCAAACCATGCCATCTTAGCTCATCTTTGAACACAATCAGATGAAACAAGGCAGGCAACACAAAGCCAAGAATTATGCACACACTACTCCCAACCAATGACAAGAAATCAGCAAAATTTGGCACAAACAATGCCACAAACGTCACTACCAAAACCATAATCCATCTTATCCAAACACAGTAACTCCCTTCACAAAACCTCCTTTCCACTACTTCGTAAACTGGATTCATCATCAGAGGGAAAGTAAAGAACAAGTTTATGCAAAGACCAATTTGAACTAGGCTGCTAAGTAATCCTTGTCCAAGATTCGTCGTAATTATATCCTTTGTATCTTCACCAAAAGCAAAATATCCCAATACACCAAAAGCACCATACAATAGAGATATCAAAGCCATTGAAAAACCCAAGATTTTCCCAAATTTTGCCTTATCTTTTGTCTCAGCTTCCAAAGGCAATACCATTCCAACACCTTCAAAAGCATAAACAGCAACACCAAGACCATAGAAAAACACACTAAATCCACCAAAAGTTTCAAGAACATGACTACTCTTCACATAAATCATCACATCTTTAACCATCACAACCCCCATAGCTCCTAATTCAACAACATCAGCAAAAATACTCAAAGGGGCTAACAGGGTAAGAGTAGGAATTGAATTCAACCCCAACTGAAAAGGAAAACAGCTCCAAATATACACAGCTTTAGGTGGAAAGCCAAAGACTTTAGGATTTGGATTAGTTTTGGAGTAGTTAAAACAATATGCTAAAGTATTTGCTATGAAAATCAGGTAACTAATACAAAAACCAGCTTGTGACAGAACAATCATAACATCAACAGCAGACCTACCAATAGGTCCACAAACAGCAAACCCCAAATCACCAAAAGATGAAATTTGTGAAATCTTGAGATGGGATTCAATCTTTCTTCTAGAATATACAAGAAGCATCATACAATGGTAAGTTAAAAATGCAACTGTAAATAACATAAGAGCACCCATTACCCATCCTGTTCTCTTGAATGTATATGGAAGTCCAAGAACCCCTGCTCCAACTATGGCTATGAATACATTAGCAAAAGTCTTTGAAGGTGAAGAAAGATGCTGATGATTCTTGGATAACAATGGTGTATCTTCTCTTGGGATTTGTAAAACATGAGAGGATGAACTTGCTTTATCTTTTTCAAACCCCATATGGATACTATGTTCAAAAAATCAAGAATCAACAAAACAGAACCAAAAATCACAATTTTAAAGGCAAAAATTAGATAAAAATCAAATCTTTACTTCAAGATTACTTCAAATTTGAGGAAAAAATTGGAATTGCTTGTAGGGTTTTGAATTTTTTTTTGTAAATTCAGGAGATTAGAGAGAAAATGAAGGTTTTTTATGGAAAACCTGGGGTTGTTGGTGAGCTGTAGGCTATCTTATCAACAGGGAAAGTAAATTTTGAAGTAAACTTTTCAAAAAAGGACAAAAACTTGGGGACAATAAGTTATGTGAAATAAAAATAAGTTTTTGGAAAATATTTTAAAATTAATTTTGCTTACATTTTAAAAAATGTGTTTATCATGAAGGTAGGAATTCAATTTGAAGTCGAATTCTAAAATTTTCAAAAATTTAAAAAATAAAAATATTTTTCATTTTTTTATTTTAAATTATTCGAAAGTGAATTTAATTTGTACTCGTAATCATATATGAGTTTATTTTTAAATATTATTTTTCACTCAATTTTTTTTTAAAATTCTATAATAAAACATGATTATACGTTTACTAAAATAAATTCAAAAGATATTCAAAACCTAAAATATTTTTTACTTTATTTTATGTCGCTTTCCAAATGACCCATAAGATACATTGTTATTTTCGATTCTTTTGTATAGAAATAAAAAGTTTGAATACGTCTCTTTTTCTTTTTCTTTTTCTTTTTTTAGATATTTGTTTGAATAAAGAAATATCCAGAAAATATCGATGGTACACGTATCTTATTTTATAAATTAAAAAAAAATGTTTTCAAAAAAAAAAAATTACTCTTTTTGTTTTATGGCTGATAAGGAAGGAAGATATAATAATGTCTTTGATAACTAAAGTTATCAATAACTTATCCATTTGCAAATAATGTCTGCCAACTAAATTTATTTATTTATTTAAGATTCAAATTTAGCAATAGAAAAATATTCTATTAAAAAGTGTCTCATCCATTAGTGTATTTATGTATATATGAAATTAATTCATATGACACTTGTTAACTTTTAGTGAAATTAAAAATGCGATAGGTATTCTACCTAACAATACCTAATCAATCTCATTTTGTCCATGTAATATATATATATATATAACATGACATGTTTATGGTATATACCGTATTGATATCATAAAAACTGATAATATCGCTTAATTAATAATAAATCAATATATATATATATTGTATTGATATTATTAACATCTTTTATTAAAAAATTATTCATTAGTTAATGATACTGTAAGAATGTCATGTGTCATATTAAAACAGGATGGATGAAATAGAGACTCATATCAGTGTTTTGTATTGCAAGAATATGTCACTAAACTGACTTAAAAGATGAGTTCTACAAGAGATAAGAATGTTGAGATAGATTTATAGACATATCATGTGAGATAAGATTAGGAATAAAGATATTCGAATTAAGATAGGAGTAACCTCCTTATAAGTTAAGATACGAAAAGTGAGACAGAGATGATTCGAGTAAATTAAAACAAGATGTGCAGATGGTTCGGGTTTATAGAGAAAACTTGATCCATTTTTCCTAATTTTGAAAAATCATTCGCAAGAAGGGTATTTTTTAGCTAGTTAGATAGTTGAAGGTCATTTTGAGTCAAAAAATACAATAATAAAGATATTTTCAAGCCAAAAACTTGACGAACGATAAAATTGGCCTATTTTGAATTGTTCGGGTATATTTGACTCCTCCCCCCGCCCCCAACCACACTCCTCAAACAAAAAAGAAAGAAAAAATGTATTAAGTGAAAATTAAGTCGTAAATAACTCAACATTCAATCAAGTATTATCATTTTGCTTTCTTGTATTACAAGTGATATCAAATAATACTACATCAATTCTTAAAAATATAAAATTTTATGCGAAAATCACGAATACCCTTGCACCATGTTTTTGGTCTTTTCAGTCACTCATCACGAAGAGTCTCTAACGAATAATCTTTTTACCTTTTCAAAATAAAAATAAATATAATCTACTCTTTTCAAACTCCACTTAATAAATTTATCATTGTTATAATTCAATTTCTTAACTTTAAAAAAATTAAGTGTGAATCAAAATTATTAGCCCAAAAAAAGAATAAAAATAAAAAAACAGATTTGTAACTTGTGATATAAATTTTGCCATGCTTTATCATTTCTTGACTATTCTTTATGGTAAGTGAAAAGTATCATCAAATGAGAGACTGAAACCTGTCAAACATGACTCCACTAAAACTTCAACCAAATATTTTGTTAGTTCAACCAAATTATTAGCCACAAATATATTCAAATATAATTTTTATAAATAAAAAATAAAATATTTATTTTTATCATAGTAAGAAAATTATTTTCAAAGAACCATCCACTCAAAAGAAATAAATACAACAATATGGGATTGTTAGAAAAAAATGTATCAGACACGAAATTATTTAATTTATTTTTCGATAGAACTTTTATCCTATGTATAATTAATGCATATATTATATTTAGTTGTTAAAACATAAATAGACACAAAGTATCAACACATAAAATATACTAAATCAAGTACTAGATAGAAAATAATATTAATGTAACTAATTTTTAATATTTAATATTATTTTTATATGCTCTATCAAATAAACGGATAATGAAATTACAAAATAAAAGTAGACAAATCTTGTCAGCTGAATTGACTATAAATCCATGATTTCTAACATGTGAAAATAGAAGATGATCAATAATTTGGGCAACTCTTTTACTTTACATAAAGATTTAGACAAATCCAAATATGCAACGTATATACCTATGACCATAAAGCTATAGAAGCCAAGAAATAATAATTTATAATCAATAGGCTCCACTTGATGAATTTTTTTTTTTAATCACCTTATCATCTTATTTTTATTTTCATTTTATCTTTGCTGGTTCACGAATAATCAAATAATTTTATTTCATTCTTACTTTATTTTTTTATGAAAAAGGGTTAAAATTACCCTTTAACTATTTGAAATAGAACACATATACCCTTCAATTATATTTTGATTCAAAACAGTGCTTCATGTCTTACTGTGGGATCACTTCTATCCTTCTATTTAACGGAATAAGATGTGGCATTAATAGAATAAGATATGGCATTGAATGTCACATCTTATTCCGTTAAATGGAAGGGTAGAAGTGATCCCATAATAATACATGAAGGGTAGTTTTGAATCAAAACATAGTTGAAAGGTATATGTGCTCTCTTTCAAACAGTTAAAAGGTAGTTTTGAACCTTTTTCGATCCTTTTATAATAACTCCACTTCATACCTTACTTTTCTTATATGTTTGCCTTCAAATTGCTATGTGGGACGTTATATAACGATAGATTACAATATAGCCTATAATTGTTGTATTCATCAAAGATAATGCAGTATAATAAAGGAAAAATTGTATAGTAATTCAAATTAAATGCTATAAAATGTAGTTTGATGTAATTGTACCCATAGCAAACTATCAATATTTCGTCTCTCTCCTGGTGAATCTCACTCACCACTCTCGTTCTTGTTGGCGGTCTCTCTCACCTCTCTCGTTTTTATACAAACACAAATGTATAAAATGTGTTTGTTTTTGTATAAAGCGAGAGAAAATTGTATATATATGTATGTGTGTGTGTATATATATATATATATACACACACACACATACACACACACACACATATATATACATATATTATTTTTATTTTTATTTTTTATTTTTTTATTTTGTTTCCCTTTCCCAGATCTTGTCTGCCACTCTCACTTGTCTCTCTCGCTTTATACAAACACAAATGCAATATTTGCATTTGTGTTTGTATAAAACGAGAGAAAATTGTACATAAAATATAAATGCATATATTTTCGTCCTATACACTTATGAATATAGAAATACGATCTTTCCTTACTCAGTTTTCTCTTGTCTTTCTCTCTTTATCGCTTTATACAAACACAGATTATACAATTGATCTTTTTCATATGTATACCGAAACAGAAACAGTTTATGCAATTGCTTTCTTTTTATATGTATAGCAAAATATACATATTTATGTTTGCTATGGAGGTTAATTATGCAACCTATAACTATAACATAGGGAAAAGGGGCAAATATGCCCCTAAACTATTCGAAAAGGTCTAGATATATCCTCCGTTTAAAGTTTGGTTCATTCATGCCCTTGCCGTCCAACTTTTGGTCCAAATATACCCTTATGGGTGTTAGTTGACATGTTGGACATATCCAACTCATTATTTATTTCTTTAAATGCCACATGGAATTGTCATGCCATTTTGACCTTACCACATAACATTTATATGAAAATGGAAAGATATTCAGACCCATAAACACCTAATCCGACCTATAAATCAGCTCTTTAAAATTCACTATCCGACCCATTATTAACAATTTTGTTTAATTTTTATTATTGCGGTAAATCCCAAAAATGAGTAATTTATTAATACAAAATAGGAAAAATTTGAAAAAAATATAAAATTAATGCCAAAATTTCACAAATAAATATAGTAACCTTAAATCTAACATTTTAATTTTTGTAAATTTTTTTTATTTTTCGATAAATCTCGAAAATGAGTAATTGACTAATAAAAAATATGAAAAGTATGAAAAAAATAAAAATTAATGCAAAAAGTTCACAAATAAATATAGTAACATTTCAATCTACAATTTTTTTAAAATTTTTATATTTTTCGGTAAATCCCGAAAATGAGTAATTTCTTAATAAAAAGGGAAAAATATGAAAATAAAATAAAAAAATATACGTCAAAATTCATAAATAAATACAGTAAACTTAAATTCAATAATTTCAACAATTTTTTTTATTTTATATTTTTTCATATTTTCCTATTTTTTATTTGTGAATTTTTTGCGTAATTTTTATATTTTTTCATATTTTTTTGTTAATAAACTCATTTTTGGGATTTGTCGAAAAAATTAAATAAATGTTGAAATTGTTGAATTTAAGGTTACTTTATTTATTTTTTAATTTTTGGCGTTAATTTTATATTTTTCATACTTTTTATTAATCAATTACTCCTTTCGGGATTTATCGAAAAAAATAAAAATTTTAAAAAAAGTATTTAAATTGAATTTAAGGTTACTATAATTATTTGTGAATTTTTTGCGTTAATTTTATACTTTTTTCATATTTTCCTATTTTCTTATTAATCAATTACTCATTTTCGGAATTTATCGAAAAAAATATTGTTGAAAATTGGTCGGATAATTTATTTAAAAGAGGGTTGATTTATGGATCAGATTATGAGTCCGAACATCTCTCCATTTTCATATAAATGTTATGTGGTAAGGCCAAAATGACATGACAATTCCGTGTGGCATTTAAAGAAATGAAAAATGAGTTGGATATGTCCAACATGACAACTAACGCCAATAAGAGTATATTTGGACCAAAAGTTGGACGGCGAGGGCATGAGTGAACGAAACTTTAAACGGAGGGTATATCTAAACCTTTTTGAATAATTTAGGGGCATATTTGACCATTTTTCCTTATAACATACAACTATGATTTTTATATTTGTTATATGTGATAATAAATTACAACCATCCAAACAAAGTGTTAAGTATGGGTTGGGCTTTGTGTTGTGTTGTTTAAGCCCAGGCCTGTTGTGCTCATGGAGTGGGTTCTTACACTAATGGGACTTGGCAATTTGGACCATTTGTTAATATTTTGTCAACATTTAAAAAGGGAAAAAATACATAAATTGGACTTGTTAGACAAAGTATTTACTTAAATTAGATTCAATTCAATATATTTATCTTGATTGGATCACTTCTCAAATTATTTACTCGAGGGTATCCTTGTTCCATTCACTAGACCACTGTGTCTTCATCGTTGCTACTATCAGAGTATATATACACTCTAACGGTATCTACATATTCTGATGGTATCAAATAGCGATTGAGGAGTCTTTTTCACGGAAACATTGTCTTCTTCTTTGACATCATCAAAGTGTGTGTGTATGTATATATATCAAGGAGTTACTGAGTAGTGTTTTCACTGAAGTACTACTTCTATCTTTTTGATACTATCAGATTATATATATACTTTGATGGTACCGAACAGTAAACATGAATTAATAGTTAAAACAGGGGAATATGAAAGCAAGAAAATCGTCCGCTTAGTAGTTAAAAACAAGATTTGGGCTATTTTATTCATTCAATTTACTTCATGTTGTGATGTAATTTTGAAACTTTTAAACTTCAATGCTTGAGTTAATAATAATATCGAAAAAATAAAAAAAGAAAAAAGATGTAAAAAATTATAATTGCACATTAATATTTAATATCCAGATGTCTTATCTCGTCTTTAATACATTAATCATATATCTAATCCGTTTAGTACGATATATCGACTATCGAATAATATATCATACAATATATTTGTTAGAACAAAAGCCACATGAATATAGTGGACCAAATTGTAAGTGCAAATACTGCAGCCAAATAAGTCCACAAAAAAAGGACTGAACACTCTTCTTGTGCCACATCAAATAATTGTGTCATCGTTCCTGCAATCATTTTAATCATAATTATAATCAATCACTTTACCTTTTTCAATCGTTATGTAAAAAATAAAATTGATAAACTATAATAACATGCGAAATTATTTATTCAGAATTTAAAATGTATAAATTTTAATAATCAATAGTGGAATAAATAATCATGTCATTGTTTCTACAATTATTTTAATCATAATTATAATGAGTTCATCATTCTCAACCTACAATAACATGTTAAATTATATAGAACTAAAAATTAATTTAGAATATAAATTTTACAATTTTAACGATCAGTAGTGATATAAATAACTGTGTCATTGTTCTTACAACAATATATTATACATGACTAAGGTAAATTACTAAGGCAGGTTTATATATATATATAATATATATATATATATATATTGTCAGTGTATATAAGTTGAAACGTACCGATATTCATGGCAGGTGGCAATGTATATTGAATCATGAGCACAAATTTGTAAAGGGGATCTGATGTAAGGAATCCAAATTTGGAAGCAGATTTAAGAAGAAGAATTCCTATGAGAGGACTAAAAATATATCTCACACACACCACTGCTATAATAATCATTGGTTTCACTTTTGCCTTCCTCAATCCTGTCAAGTTAATTGGCAAAAAATATAATTATTAGGTTACGTAGGACGGAAGTTGTTATATCGAACTTTAAAACAAAGGTAAATATTTATTTGTTTAATTTTATACAAATTTTAGTGTCTGTTTATATACCTTCAAAGTTAAAAGCCATAAATGTCAGCTGAAGTCAAGTTAAAGGACATGCACATTTATTTATTATGCCTTTACAATAGGTAAAATGTTATGCATGTGTGTCCTTAACTTATCCTAAGCTGACATTTATATGTCCTTCAATTATTGGTAAGCACAAGACATACGTGACATAATACATGTAGTAGGACGTCACTTAGGATATCACGATGTGAATTGCCTCGTAGAATTCGTGTGTCTATTTTCAACTTCATACAAGTTTGATTGGCGTAGTTGAGTAAGCCCACAATTGAAGGACATATACGCTAAGTAAATCTAAGTTAAAAGACGCATGTATATATATTGTGTTTTTATTACCTTGGGTGAGGTTACCCCCTAATATAAGAGTGATACATGGAATTGTCCCATCCCTGCATTGAGAGGAAGGTAAAAAGGACTATTAATTTGGAACAATCACATTATTGCCAAAAAAATTAAAAAATAAATTTATTTTTTCTTTGATTTTATCAATTTAAATAAAAGGAAGAAGATATTTATCATATAAATATATTATAATACATACCCAAGTAATTTGACAGTGTCTTGAATAACTCTAAGGGGAGCATTGTTACCAATAATAAGGTTTTTCAACCATGTTATTGAACCAAATATAAGTCCTAAAATCTGAATTTATCAATCAAGGTCATAAATTAAAAAGGGTAAATTTCTTTGTTAAAAAAATTAAAAAATAAAAATGTAGTAATAATATATCAATTTTTTTTTATTTTTTTTAAAAAAACTTACTGCTGCAATTGTTGGAGGTGCTAATAATTCCTCCACAATTTTGTTCAAAGTCCTTGCTATTTTGCTCCATGATGATACTTCACATACTTTTATCTAACAAGTTAAAAATATGATGGGATAAATCAGAAAATTGTGAATTTATTTATTAACGATTTCTCTAACGAAAATGAAATATATCATAACAAAATTAACATGCTATATATAATAGCGTTTATTTACCCGCTCACTTCCTATTTTTTCTTTCTAATATTTTGATTATGATTATTTTTTAGAATTATATTTTTACTTGCGCTAAAGTTACTAAACTTTACCTAGTATGAATTATGATAATAAATTAATAATGATATAAAATTATCCCGTGTAACAGTAAAATTATAATTAATAAAATAGTGAGTAAAGTTCAAATACTTTACTATGACATAAAAATATTACTCTATTTTATTCCCAAAAAAATTCTCATAAGTATTTAGAAGTAAAAAAACATTATATTTTTCATTGTACTCCGTGATTTATGATCGCACAAATATTTACTATTTATTTTATGTTAGAAATTTTAAAAGCCTTTTTTAAACCTATGTTATCGAATTAAACATCACAACATAAATCAAAACGATGGTAAAATTTAATAATGAGTGAAACTCAATTATTTTTAATAAAATAATACTAGTTTTGTCAGTTTAATTATTGTTATATTGCAAATATATAAAGTTGGATGATATTAAGTGGAATTAGTATAATATGATGGTTGGATCATTCAAGCTATTAAAAATGTAAAAAAGAAAAAAAATTCATAAATAAGTCATGTAATGTGTAAATTTGAACTTAATCAGACTTTAATACTGACATTAGACATCGAACGAAAAAGTAAAAAAATAACCACCAACTTACCATTTGATTTTCAGTATCATTATGTTGAAGAAGGTGAGACTTCTCATTTGCATCTAACAAATCCATATTTGGTTTCTTCAATGCATTTTCTGCTTTTATTGCTTTAAATTTCACAGAGGAACTTCTTATTAAGTGGTATGTGTATGTCCATATGTAGAATCCACCTACCTGTTAATTAAATCAATAAAATTAGTACTAGTAAATCACAAAATTAAATAATTTATGATATATCATGACTAGTTAGATCGATTCGAGCTGAGAGTCCTTCAAATATAATATTTTTATATTTATAAGATGTCAACGTCTGTATACACTTTATCTTTCTTAGATCCTATTTATAAAATTCCAGTAGCTAGACGGGAAAGGTGAATATATTTTGTGATTTTTTTTTAATATCAAAATCTATAAATGTTATTTTTTTTAGCGTACACAGAATAAATGTTGCTTCAGTATAGTGATTTATAAGTTACATCGAAAAAATAAATTGCACTAGACAAATCCTTACAATGATGAAAAAGTTAATTAATTAAGCTTTTATTATAAGAACTTACTGCCATAGAGAAAGAGACATAAGAAAGACCAAGAGAAGCACAATTTTTTTGATCTCCAAATGGGCTGCCATCCTCTTTGCAAATTGCTGGAATTACTATCAATGGAAGGTTTCCCAAATTACCTGTTTTAATTTAACATAATTAGAGGTGATTTAACATAATTAGAGGTCACGTGTTTCGGGATACGAGAGTTAAAATGACTAATATTTCGTGTGAATTTGAATTTTAAACATGTCGTCTCTGAGATCTTTTAAAAATTATTTGAAATGAAATATTTTTTCTGTTTTAATTTGTTTGATTTAATTGGACTATATATGAGGGTCACATGCACTTATTGTTCATCTTGTGTTTCTAAGATATTTAGAACAAAAACTTTGAAGAACGTGATAAGAAACAAAAGAATTTATTGAGCATTTTCAAAATCAGAAAATTAAAACCAATAAAGAAAATAGAATAAAAAACAGATTAAAAACAATATATACAAAATATTTTTCTTAAAGAAGAAAATGGAATCCAATAAATATACTATTAGGTAGTGGAGCCTGATTAATTTTAGGTTTTCCTATTTATTCTCTATTTTAGATTTTTATATTTATTCTCTATTTTAGGTTTTCCTATTTATTCTCTGTAACAAAAAATATTCTGATTTATTAATATAAATTTACCTTACCGGCGTGGAAGTTTACTCACGGGGTTTTACCACGAAATATTGGATTTTCTCTCTCTCTCTCTCTCTAGATTTCTCATCTCTTTCTCTTGAAAGTTCTTGTGTTCTTCATTAATCTAGTGTGTGCGCGTGAAATCGATCCTAACAACTGGTATCAGAGCTAAGGAGATTCAACACGATCATAGAAGATGGATAGTTCGAAGCTTGGAATCGAGAAGTTTGATGGATCCGATTTCAGTTTCTGGAAGATGCAGTTCGAAGATTATCTGTACCAGAAAGATCTTTACGAACCGTTGACCGGGGTGAAGCCGGAATCCATGACGGAGGAGAAGTGGAAACTCAAGGATCGTCAGGCTCTAAGGTTAATCCGGTTGACTTTGTCAAGAAACGTGGCGTTCAACATCGTGAAGGAGAAGACTACGTCCGGTCTATTGAAGGCACTGTCAAACATATATGAAAAATCATCGGCTATGAACAAGGTATATTTAATGCGTAGATTGTTCAATTTACAGATGTCTGAGAATGTATCCGTTTCTGATCATATAAACGAGTCCAATATGATTGTGAGTCAACTCAATTCTGTGGATATTAATTCCGAAGATGAAATTAAGGCGTTGATTTTGATGTCATCTCTGCCCGAGTCTTGGGATACTGTTGTTGCTGCGATTAGCAGTTCCCGTGGATCTGAGAAACTGAAGTTTGATGAAATCCGTGATGTTGTTCTTAGAGAAAGTATTCGCAAAAGAGAAGTGGGAGATTCATCGGGCAGTGCTCTCAGCGTTGATCGAAGGGGGAGAAGTAAGATGAAAGGCCAAAATCAACATGGTCGATCAAAATCAATGAATCGAGAAAAATCACCGAACAGATCAAACGTGACTTGTTGGAACTGTGGAGAAAAAAGGATACTTTCGGACGAACTGTACAAAGCCAAAGAAGAAACAGAATCAGAAATTTGGAGATGACAATGATTCTGTAAATTCAGCAGAGGACATTGGGGATGCTCTAATCCTTAGCGTGAACAGCCCGGTTGGATCATGGATCTTGGATTCTGGTGCATCTTTCCATTCGTCTCCAAGCAAGGAGTTGTTCCAAAATTTTAAATTTGGAAATTTTGGAAAAGTATATCTTGCTGACAATAAAGCCTTAGAGATTGAAGGAAAGGGGAATGTTTGCATAAAGATCACCTCGGGAAACCAGTGGACATTGGAGGATGTCAGATATATTTCTGGGATCAAGAAAAATCTTATCTCTGTTGGTCAGTTGGATAGCATGGGATATGCAACAGAGTTTGAGAAAGGTTCATGGAAGATCGTGAAAGGTGCTATGGTAGTAGCTCGTGGCTCCAAATCTGGAACCTTGTACACCACTGCGGGTGTATAAACATGGCCGCTGTTGCTGAAGGTGCTTCCGATTCATGTCTGTGGCATAACAGACTTGGACACAAGAGTTACTAAAGGAATGAAGATGCTGGTTGCAAAAGGAGCATTAGAGGGTCTGAAGTCTGTTGATATGGGTCTTTGCGAGAGCTGTGTTATGGGCAAACAGAAAAGAGTAAGCTTCACAAAGACTCCTAGAGATCCAAAGAAAGTGCGGTTGGAAATGGTCCATACAGATGTTTGGGGACCATCTCCAGTATCATCACTTGGAGGATCCAGATTCTATGTTACCTTTATTGATGATTTCAGCAGGAAGGTATGGGTTTACTTCTTGAAGCATAAGTCAGATGTGTTTGAAACTTTCAAGAAGTGGAAAGCTGAAGTTGAGAATCAGACCGGTTTGAAAGTCAAATGCCTAAGGTTTGACAATGGAGGAGAGTATGACAAATCAGAGTTCAAGGCATTCTGTGCAGCTGAGGGAATCAGATTGATGAGAACAGTTCCTGGTAAGGCAAGGCAGAATGGAATTGCTGAGAGGATAAACAGAACATTGAATGAGCGTGCAAGGAGTATGAGGATACACTGTGGGCTGCCCAAAACACTTTGGATGGATGCTGTGAGCACAGCTGCATACTTGATCAACAGGGGACCATCAGTTTCTTTAGGGTTCAAGATTCCAGAAGAGGTGTGGACAGGAAAAGAACTCAAGTACTCACACTTGAGGACTTTTGGTTGCACTGCTTATGTTCATGTTGATCCAGAAAAGAGAGACAAGCTTGATGCCAAGGCTGTGAAGTGTTACTTCATAGGATATGGTTCTGATTTGTTTGGCTACAGGTTTTGGGATGACAAGAACAGAAAGATCCTGAGACATTGTGACGTGAAATTTGATGAGTCTGTCCTGTACAAGGACAGAGAGCAGAATGTTTTAGAGATTACAAAGCAAGTGGGAGTTGAGGTTGAGTTGGAGAAGAGTAACCCCAGAGATGTCGAAGCAGATACTCAACCAACTCCTACTGAAGAATCTGAAGTGGAGCAAGTTACACCTGAGCAGGTGTTAAGGAGATCATCCAGATCCATCAGGGCACCAGATAGATATTCACCTTCATTACACTATCTATTGCTGACTGATGAGGGGGAACCAGAGTCTTTTGATGAGGCCCTACAGGTGGAGGATTCAATCAAGTGGGAGCAAGCCATGGATGATGAGATGAGGTCACTTGAGAAGAATGACACATGGGTGTTGACTGAGTTACCTGCAGGGAAGAGAGCTTTGCTGAACAAGTGGGTGTTCAGAATCAAGACTGAACCAGATGACAAAAGAAGGTTCAAGGCTCGTTTAGTTGTTAAAGGATATTCACAAAGGAAAGGTATTGATTATGCTGAAATATTGTCTCCTGTTGTGAAGTTAACCTCTATTCGAATTCTGTTGAGTATTGCTGCATCGGAAAATTTACTTCTAGAGCAAATGGATGTAAAAACAGCGTTTTTACATGGAGATCTGGACAAAGAGATCTATATGCAGCAACCGGAAGGATTTGTGGTTCCAGGAAAGGAACACATGGTGTGCAAGCTCACCAGGAGCTTGTATGGACTAAAGCAAGCACCAAGGCAGTGGTACAAGAAGTTTTGACTCCTTCATGACCAAGAGTGGATTCTGCAAAGCTGAAAAGGATCCTTGTTGTTACTTCAAGAAATACACTGATTTATATGTCTTTCTACTCTTGTATGTGGATGATATGTTGATTGCAGGATTTAGTATGAGGGAAATTAACAATCTGAAGACAAGGTTATCTGCAGCATTTGAGATGAAAGATTTGGGTCCAGCAAAGCAGATTTTGGGGATAAAGATTTCTCGGGATAGATCTGCTGGCACTTTAAGTCTATCTCAAGAGTTGTATATTGAGAAGGTGCTGAGCAGATTCAGGGTTAATGATGCTAAACCCAGGACTACTCCATTGGCAAATCACTTTAAATTGTCAAAGGAGCAGTCACCCAAGACTGCCGAGGAGCGTGATCACATGACACTTGTTCCATATGCTTCAGCAGTTGGTAGTTTGATGTATGCTATGGTCTGCACTAGACCTGATATAGCACATGCAGTGGGAGTTGTTAGCAGGTACATGGCGAACCCTGGGAAAGAGCATTGGGAAGCTGTGAAGTGGCTTCTGAGATATCTGAGAGGTACATCTAGTACTTCACTTTGTTTTGGCAAAGGCAAGGTGACTCTACAGGGTTTTGTGGATGCTGATCTTGGTGGGGATGTTGACTCGAGCAAGAGTACATTCGGGTACATTTACACCATAGGTGGAACAGCAGTGAGTTGGATGTCCAGGCTTCAGAAGTGTGTTTCTCTTTCATCTACTGGAGCTGAGTATGTGGAAATTGCTGAAGTTGGGAAAGAGATGATATGGCTGGCAGATTATCTTGAGGAATTGGGCAAGAAGCAGAGCGAGAAGATTCTCTACTCAGATAGCCAAAGTGCCATACAGTTGGTGAAAAATCCAGTCTATCATTCGAAGACAAAGCACATCAGAAGGCAATACCATTTCACTCGCAGGGCAGTGGAGGATGGTGATATGTGCTTGGAGAAGATAGAGGGTGCAAAGAACCCGGCAGACATGTTGACGAAATGTGTTGATGTTGGGAAACTGAGGTTATGTAAAACCTCGGTTGGTCTTCTGTAGTTGTTGCTACAGATGTTGCGGTGCGGTAAAGATGTTGATGATGAAGAAATTTTTTTTTTGAGAATGTATTTTTTGGATGACTGAGTCAGTCTCCAAGTGGGAGAATTGTTAGGTAGTGGAGTCTGATTAATTTTAGGTTTTCCTATTTATTCTCTATTTTAGTTTTTCCTATTTATTCTCTATTTTAGATTTTCCTATTTATTCTCTGTAACCAAAAATACTCTGATTTATTAATATAAATATACCTCACCGCCGTGGAAGTTTACTCACAGGGTTTTACCACGAAATATTGGGTTTTCTCTCTCTCTCTAGATTTCTCATCTCTTTCTCTTGAAAGTTCTTGTGTTCTTCATTCATCTAGTGTGTGTGCGTGAATTTGATCCTAACATATACAGTGTCCCCTTAAGAAAATATTCTTCGATCATTTTGCAATAGAACTTGCATCTAAAAATTAATTACATAAAGAATAAAGAATAAAGTAAAATACTCTAAATTAGTATTATATAACTAACAATTCAAAATATAACAATGTACTCAAAAAATGAACATAATCTCAAAGAAAATTTTATTTGATTATTTGAATAATCGCAATAGTACCACGTAAAATGAAACGGAAGATCGTAGGAAGATATATACCTGTTGAGCATGTAGCAATAATAAGTCCCTCTAAATGTAGCTCTGGCTTAAGTATTTTTACAACTAGCCATCCAAGAATTCCTCCAATTAAAAAAGTTATCCCTATATTAATGGGCATAAACCACCTGATAGATCATAATTAACAAGTTTAGATATAGCCTAAATCGATTGGAGTCGACTATATAAATTTTTATTGTTTATGATATATATTTCAACTTATTTAAGTAAAATCACCTGATAGATCATAATCACGTATTCCTCATATTAAACGAGCTAAAAGGGTTGGTATTCCCTCGATTTCAATATTATGTATCAGAGTTTGATCAAACTCAAAGTTTTTTTAAAAAAAAAAATGAGGCTTTTTTAATCCTATAACTTTAAATGAATATATATATATATATATATATATATATATATATATATATATATATATATATATATAATATTATAATATTTTTAAATTTTGTAATCATAAATATAATATGAATTAATCATGATATTTAAGTTAAACGAGTTAATTAATAAATATAAAAAGTATCATGATTTTTTTTTTAAAAAAAAAGATTATATTACATGATTAGAAGTATTTGATAGTACCATGAGATGATGTCGTTCAAGGTGACTGTCCTAGTCAAACTTGCAAACGTTATGGAGGGTGTAAATACCACAAACACAATCTACATAAACAAAAATTATTGAAAAATTTAATTAGCTAAAAATATTTTAGCGATAAATTAATTAGCTGAGGATTACTAATAAATTTCATAACTAATTATATAGATTCTAGTGGTGCATGAACTATTTTACAAGTAATATTAACATATATTTTATAATATACTTGGAAAAAAATTTATAGTATACTTGGAAAAATAATGAAAAAAATATATCTTACTTTGTTAAGGGACTTTCGAGTATCAGAGTGAAGAATATTGAAATAATTAGTTGCCATTAAAGCACCTAAAACACTTATAAGAAGCATTTTGTAATATTGGCATAGATGCCACCTCAAATAATGTCCAAAACTCCATCTTTCTTCTTAATTTGTTAGAAAATTCTAACAATATAATTATGTTTATAGAAAGATAAAAGTGTGATATCCTGAAAACATAAATAAAAATTAATTAATTAAACTAATAAAAAGAAAATTAATAGAATGGACAAGTTCCTAAACTAAGGCTATACAAAAGAATAAGTGTGAGTTCAGAATTTAGAATAAATTAATTCAGAATAATTAAGTATAATTTTATTGAAAGGGACAAAAGATAATGTAGCATTTATGCTCTTTCTTTTCTTTTTAACTATATGCTTTTATATATATATATATATATATAAATGGAAATAGATCAATTATAAAATAATATGCTTCTCTCCACTAACAAACTCCATATAAGGTGTAAAGTAATATAAATTAAAGTTAGAAAATATAATTTCAATAAAAAGTATCATATAATTAGTTAAGAGTTGAAATGATTTTTTTTTTAGTAAAAGTATAACAATTAGTGAAATAAATCAACTTCGAACAAAAATAATGAATTTAATTAAAATCGCAAGATACATTCTTCATTTATGATTCAATTAGAAATTATAATCACTAGCTCACGTGAAATCTATAGTTTTTTTTTAAATATATATGAAAAAAATGTTTGGCTAAGAGTTTAATTATCATTAATATAATAATTACTTGATATTAGTATTGTAGGAACTCATAATATAGTTCAAATCTTACATATGCTATCCTAAAATCTAGAAAAATAAAAACTTAAAATCTTGAATCCATTAAAGAAATTCAAAATCAAGAAAATAGTCGAACGCAACAAAATTTTCCTAAATTCTAAATTTTATTTTTAATTATTTATAGTATTAACTATTAACCAATCAAAAAAGAAAGAAAGAAGAAGAAGATGGAGAAGAAATAAACCTGGAACATAAATGAGAATAATAATGAATAGAGTCCTTTTATAGAAGAAAAGAAACTCTTAGAAGAAATAAATAATGTAAAAACTCTTTAAGTCAGTTGTAGCGCTTAATAATATTAATGTACTTTCAATTTATTTTAAAAAAAATATGTTTAAATACATAATTTTAATTTTGAAATGTTATTTTTTTAACTTGATTTTAAATATTATTTATTATTTTTAATAGCATCATATTTTTTAAATGCTCAAACCCTCTAATATTTACAATGTGAACGTGTTCTTTTAAAAAAATAAATAAATTTATACCTCTTAATATTTAGAAGTCGCCAAAATCACTCAACTTAATTAACTTATCTGAAATATTCAATCAGTTTTTCTCTTAAAAGTAATATTTCAAAATTAATAACTACGTAATGTATTTAATTTTTTTTAACTTTGAGCAAATTAAAGATGAAGATAAACCATATTTAATTGTTTAAATGTATTTTTAAAAAAATAAATGTGTGATTTAAATATGAAATCAAATATAAGTGGGATTATTTTTGTATAAAAAATGAAAAATAAAGATTTTTTTTAAGAATATTTATATAGTAAAAGTGAAAATAGAATTTCCGATATTTTTCAAATTATATTTAAAAATTTACATATTCAAACACTTGATTTTCAAATAAAATGATCAAAATTTTTGAAAGAAAATAAATATAAATATCATGGCCTATGGATTCCATGTGAAATGACTTGTCTCATGAACACCACGAATAATGATGAAATATGAATCATAGAATTCCATAGCTAATGCATTTTTTTTTATTCATCACTGATTATTGTAAGTTTTAAAACTTTAATGTCCTATGAATTTATACTTTTCAATTATATTTTAAAACATTTTTTTATATACCTCACTCTGAAGCTCATCCCAAAAAATCTTTTTATTTTTATAATGCATAAATTTTATATTTGTTAGTACTACAACTATTCTGAAAAGTTACTGTAAATATCTTGAATTAATTAAGAAAAGAAAAGCTTGTGCACCATACTGGAGTCTAGAATAAAAAGTTACTTTTTATTTAAAAATTGGACCAAAAATTAATTATTAAAGCAAAAGTTAAATCATACTACTTAAAAAAATAATTTATTATATTAATGTTAGATCACTTATAATGTGTTTGGAGAATTAAGCACTACAAATTCTTTATTCATACGAAAAGTTACTTTTCACTTTTCTTTTCAAAAGTTAGATCCATCGATTCAGATTTCTCGATTGTTAATATTTATATAACTTATACGATATTTGATAGATATATATAGTATTTGATTGATAATTTAAAATTTTTTGTATAATATATATATATGTATAAGTGATGAAGGAATCTATGTCTTATAATATACATGATATAAGATAGAAATAAATACGTAAATAATAATTTCTACGTAACTAATACTTGTATAAAACAATATAGAAGAGTTTAGATCCATCGATTGATCAAATCTCAAGACCTTTTGGTAGCTGTTATTCATATTTATATAACTTATACAACGTTTGGTAGGCATATATAATAGAAAATTAACATTATGTTTGATTGAAAACTTAGAAATCTACATAATTAATATATGTATAAGTTATGAAGGAATCTATGCATTATATTATACATGATATAAGATGAAATAACAAATACGTGAATAGCTGAATCTTACGTAATTAATACTTGTATAATATAATATAGACATTCACGCATTTGTGATTAGCTACCAAACAACCTTTTACAAATGACTTTTTTTTTAAAGGTGACTAGCTTATTTCCATTAACCACCCGTGAAACAATACATAGCGGTCAACATCTGTAACGACCTGTTTAGTCGTTTTGAGCAACAGATTTTATTTCTGGAAAAACTGGCTGAGACGACGGATCCCACGACGGACCGTTATGGGCACGACGGACCGTCAAGGGGGTCTCGTTCCAAAACACTTAGAATTCTGAAATTTGGGTACTGAAATCGATTCTCTGAACTTCGTGACGGAATGGCAGGACGGACCGTCACAGATCCTTTAGTGAAATTTAGTCTCTGAACTTTGTGACGGAAGCAGCAGGACGGACCGTCGCAGGCACAACTGGCCGTCACAGACTGCGTAATCCCAGGCTGGGTCGGATTTCTGTTAAATGTTTTAAGGGGCATTTTGGACTATCCCTGCTATAATAATAAATTTAGTGGGTTAATGTTAATAATTTAATTACTTGGGGGTTAAAGGAGATAACCTTGAATTAATTAATGGGTTAATTCATCATCTTTTATACTTAATTATAATTAGGGTAAAAGAAAGAGGGTTTGAATAAGAAAAATAGAAAGAACAGAGAGAGGGAGAAGAACGATCAAGAGAGAGGAGAAACGAAGAGGAAAACAAAGCTTGGAGAATTTGCTTGCTTGATTACTAATCTTCAGTGAAGGTAGGTTATGGTTTTTATGCTATTCGTAGTAAACTCTTAATAGCGAATGATATGTATTGGATAGTGTTGTAAACCCTTCTATATGCTTAATTGTGTGTTTGCATGATGTGATGATATAATTGTGATGAAATAAGCATGATGAAGCTATTGAATCCTAAATCTTGAAAACCTCTTGTTAATGATGATGCCTTGGTATAAGAGAAGACTTGATGAACTAAAAGAATGAGGTTAGGGGATCGGGTGTCACGAACCGACACGTAGTAATAGGGGGATAAGGTGTCACGAACCGACACGTAGAAATAGGGGGATCGGGTGTCACGAACCGACACGTAGTATTAGGGGAATCGGGTGTCACGAACCGACACGTAGTATTAGGGGGATCGGGTGTCACGAACCGACACGTAGTATTGGGGGATCGGAGTGTCACGTTCCGACACAAGAGGAATAAAGAGAGTGAATCTTGAACTATGGTAATATACTCAGATTTAATGAACCTATTTTCCCAAATGAGTATGATGGGGAGGCGTGAGTCCTCATTGATGTGCTTGGTGTTGTGACCAAGGGTTATGGTAATTGTAAATGCCGCATGTTGAGTATTGTAGTTGATTTTATGATATTATCTGATATATACTGTTTTCTATTTTGAGTTGGCCGATGATATCTACTCAGTACTCGTGTTTTGTACTGACCCCTACTTGTATGTTTTCTTTTTGTTCATTGTGGAGTACAGCAAACGTACCGTCGTCTCAACCCAACCGCAACTCTAGCCAATCTTCATCACACCAGATTTCAGGGTGAGCTAAAGCTTCTAGCTTGGACTGGATCTTCTTCTTCATGTCTTGATGCCTTGAAGTTCTGGCATAGACTAGTTATTATTTATGTTTAGTTTCTTAGATACTCTTAGCTTTAGTAATTTGAGGACAGATGTTCTTGTGATGATGACTTCCAGATTTTGGGGATAATGATGAGTTTTGAGTTTTAGAAGTTATTATTGAGTTTTAAGTCTTCCGCATTGTTTATTCTGTTTACTATGTTTGAAAATGTTGGGGTTTAGATTGGTTGGTTCGCTCACATAGGAGGATAAATGTGGGTGCCACTCACGACTCGATTTGGATCGTGATAGTTAGCTAGATCCTGAATAGACACTACTCTCACTCTCCTCTACACGCTATACATATAAAACCTCGCCTTCACTCTTATACCAATCAAGACTGGACTAAAGGCCTAGTCATGGAAGAAGCTCTAACATTACAAATAAAAGTAATAGTTCTAATAATTTTATCTACTTCATTTGTCTTATGTTCGAACATTCTTTGATTCCTTTATATATAGAACAATCAATTAAAATAAATAAATACATAATTATTCTGCTCGTGTGAACGCTCAGTATAATTATTTATTTTTTAAAATTTT
The DNA here is from genome assembly GCF_036512215.1 of Solanum lycopersicum. NCBI lineage: Eukaryota > Viridiplantae > Streptophyta > Magnoliopsida > Solanales > Solanaceae > Solanum > Solanum lycopersicum. The sequence continues at coordinate 5,841,157 of NC_090802.1, read as the reverse complement.
ATACACATTTTAACTTATATGGCACGCACACCCTGTAACTCCACATAGCTGCTCTTTTCTAAAAAAAATAATTGTAATTATATATATATATATATATATATATATATATATATATATATATGAACCCCTAGGTAGCTATTACATTAAAAATTTGAGTTGTATACTCAAACTCTTTCATGTGATATCACAATCAAATATAATATTTTAAATCACTATAAAAAGTTAATTAGTTATGAATTTTATCATTAATCCACACTTTACAAATATATACTACTCGCCTTGATATATAACTTCATTATTGTCTCCACAAATTGATGTTAAAGTCAAGTACAATATCCATTAGAGGGAACTCCTCTACTATTGTTCTTCTTTCTTTAATCGAATTTCTCTGATTCGAGATTTTAATATAAAAAACAATATTGTTAGACAGGAGCATTTCTCCCTTAAATTGAACTTACATGACACAATTCAGGATTATTTGTGAAGCAATTTCCCCTTAAATTGATCCTATATATGGTTACCCTAATGCAAAAAATTGATAGAAAATTAAAAAAACGTTGTGTAATCTCATGATATTTCGATAGAGGCAAATTTAAATTTTAAATTTTAAATTTGACGAATGCAACCTTTAAAATTTATAATAATGAACTTATCAATAGTTCATATCAAAATTCATATTATTTAGAGCTAGAAGCTTTGCCACAAACAAAAGAGTAAAACAAAAATTAAGATGAAGGAGGATATTGGGCCACATGAGCTTGGGCTTAGAGATGGAGCTGGATATTGGGCCTTATCTTTTGAAGCCCAGCTCATAGATTTTGAATTTGATATCAAAAATGAAATCAATTTTTTTTGATATTGTGGTTTCAACATATTAGTATTTGTTATGTATTTTAAAATATATTGATAATTCAATAATTTTAATTAATATCGAAATCAATTTTTCGTATAACACAATTTCACTATTAATGATATTTAATATGCATTTAAAAATATTAAATATAGTAGCAGATCATAAAATCATATGTTTTATTGTTATATTAACAAATTTATTTTACTTGCATCGTCCCCATACAAAATTTTAAAAGGTTTACTATGCATGATTTTAAGAGAGATAGAAATAAAATAAAAAAATATTAGAGCAAATGATTAGACAGAACATGATAAAAATTCAGTTTATTCTAAACCTTAGATAGGAGGTTTTGAAAGACACGAAATAGGGAGAATGTTAGCTAGATATTTAAGTGTATTCTCGCGATCATTATTTTGTATCATTAGTCAAACTATTTATTCTTGTAGTTTCTCATCCTTTAAATTCAGTTATTATTATTAGATATAATTATAATGATAGAAGTGATACGTGTGATAATGACTAACTATAGAGATTGATAGTGATAATGGACATTGTTAATGACAGTAAAAATGATTGTTAGGAACGTTCATAATTTAGGTAAAAACTAATTCAAACCATAAAAACTAAATACTTTGGTTTTTATTTGGGTTGATTTTTTACATTTTTAGAATTAGACAATTTTTATTTTGATTTTGATTTTGTTTGATATGATGCATTCTTTTTTATTTGTGGCGCAAAATCGATAGCTTATGCATTATTCGGTAAGTTTATATTATTCGGTACATTGAATTGCCTAACAATATAATTAGAAAGTTAAAATATAATTTACAGTACATATATAAAAAGAAATTATAAAATCCAAAATAGTACGAGGATAATACATATCCTTTTGAATTAATTTTCGTCTTTTTTCTTTCTTTTTGAATGAATTATTTTTTTAAATTTTTATGTATCACTAATAACTGAATGAAACAAATCAAAATCAATAACAAAAACATTGATAAATATGATAAACTATTTAACAGAGAAAACTCGACAAAAAGGATATTTAATATTCAAATTCTAATGAATATTAAAATTCAACTAAAGAAAATGATTAGTTGGAAAATGAAGAAAAACAATAAAAGATGGGCAACTTTTACATATAGCAAATAAAAAATTTATATTTGTATGCTATAACAAAGTTTGCATAATTGCGCTCTATAGCAAACATAGAAACTGTATAATTCGCTATACAATATAAAGTTGAAGCAAATTGTATAAAACGAAGTGTATAAAACAAGAAAGAAAAAGACACTTGGGCAGAGAACTGTATAAAAATGAAGTGTATAAAACAAATTATATTATTTTACGTGTATAGAATGATTATATACAATTTTAATTTGTATAAAATGAGAAAGAGAGAAAGACAAAGAGACTTGACAAGGAATATATAATTGAATCGAATTGTATAAAACGAGAAAGAGAGAAATTAGATAGAATTTGAAAATTGTATAAAACGAGAAAGAGAGAAAGACAAAAGAAACTGGGCAGGGGAGTATTTTTATTGTATAATTATAAGTGTATAGGACGAAAATATATGTACTTGCATGTGTATATACAATTTTCTCACGCTTTACACAAACAGAAACACAATTTATACATTACGCTTCTATTTGTATAAGCGAGAAAGGCGAGGGTGGCGAGCGAGATTTGGGAGAGTGGCGAGCGAGATCTGGAAGAGCGGAACAAAAATATATGTATTTATACAATTTTCTTTGCTTTATACAATTAGAAACAATTTTTATACACTTGTGTTTGTATCAAAAGTGAGGAAGCGAGCGAGAGATTGGAAGAGAGTGACGAACGAGATATTTGGAAGAGAGGCACCTGACAATTTTTTGCAAACGTTTGCTATGGAGCACAATTAAATCAAACCCTAGCTAGTCCATTTATTTTAGGTTATTAGTTTGCTATTATATACAATTTTTCCTATTTCATTTGGTTTGTTTGAATTTTGATGGATAACCGACCCGACCTGAATACCCTACTCGCATGATTTTCATGTTACATTATTGTTATAGGATCGATCCTCCGTAAACCCTAAACCCTAATTTCTTTTGCTACCTTCTCTGTCTCTCTTTCTCCTCTGCTTCATCAATGGCAATGGGGGAGTTGAAAATCTCAGAGATGCGTGACCTAACCCGTATAGAACGCATAGGGGCACACTCTCATATCAGAGGTCTTGGCCTTGATTCTTCACTCGAACCTCGATTAAGCTCTGAAGGTATGGTAGGTCAAATTCCAGCTCGAAAAGCTGCCGGAATCATTGTTAAAATGGTTCAACAAGGTAAAATTGCGGGTCGTGCACTGCTCCTTGCGGGTCAACCCGGAACTGGGAAGACAGCTATAGCTATGGGTATGGCTAAATCGTTAGGGCAAGAAACCCCTTTTGCTATGCTTGCTGGTAGCGAACTTTATTCACTTGATATGTCGAAAACTGAAGCGTTAATGCAGGCTTTTCGTAAAGCAATTGGTGTGAGAATTAAAGAAGAAGCTGAAGTTATTGAAGGTGAAGTTGTGGAAGTACATATTGATAGGCCGGCGGTAGCTGGAGCTGCGTCAAAAACAGGAAAACTGACGTTGAAGACTACTGATATGGAGACGGTTTATGATTTGGGGGCGAAGATGATTGAGGCTTTGGGGAAGGAGAAAGTACAGAGTGGGGATGTTATTGCTATTGACAAGGCTTCTGGGAAGATTACGAAGTTGGGGAGGTCGTTTTCAAGGTCGAGGGATTATGATGCTATGGGACCTCAGACTAAGTTTGTACAATGTCCTGAAGGGGAGCTGCAGAAGCGCAAGGAGATTGTTCATTGCGTTACCCTTCACGAAATCGATGTCATAAATAGCAGGTATTAATTTGCTGCTAATGTTATGTGTTTATGGAAAGAAATGATTTTTTTGATTCCTTGTAGCTCGATTATCATATTGTTTTGTTGCAGCTTCTGTTTGTTGTTTTGTTATTATCTGTTGATACTTGTTCTCCCCTTACTTCTTTTTCTGGACTGCTTTGGACTGTTTTTCCTTGAGCTGACAGGACTACACTTGTTGTGTTGTTGGAAAGGAATGATTTTGATTTATCTATGATTGCTTACTTAATTGTTCCTTTCTGCATTACCCTAGGTAATTGTTCTTTAATAGGAATAAGAGTAAGTGTCAACGGCTACTCTGTGCTGTTTTGTTATTATCGGTTGATTCTTGTAATTCTGTTGCTTTTATTTCTGAACTGCTTTGGAGTGCTTTTCCTTGAGGCGATTGTCTATGGAAACAACCTCCTTACCTTTGAGGTAGGTGTGAGGTCTATGTACACTTTACCTCCCCAAACCCCACATTGTGGGAGTACACTAGGTATGTTGTCGTTGGAATAGTAAGTGTTCTGTCAAAAGGTTTTAGAAGTCAAGCGCAGTACTATATCCCATATAGTCTTACTTCATTCATCTCCTATAAGATACTTTTGCTAAGTTAGCTTTTATATTATCATAAATATTTTGCTAGTAATGCACGGGGATACAATGAATATTCATTTAGTAGCTTTTCTTGGTGATCATTTGACAGGTTTGGCTTCAAAAACAGCATTCATGTATGTAGTAAAATGTTGCCAAAAGAATGAATGAGGTGTGTTTTGACTAGGAACTGACATGACTACTTCTTTCTTGCTAATCCCTTCACTCTTGGTGAACTGTATTTTAACCTCTCTTTTCTGCATTATGTTTGGTTGGTTTTTGCATTTTATGGTAGTTTTTTTTTGGCCTCATAGGGGGGATGGACTATAACATTTGAATGGGAGACTGATCTTCCTAAGTGCTGAGATTGATAGACTACTTTTAACAAATATTTATGTTTGTTACTAGTCTTAGATTTTGTATCTTCCTCTTTCCTTGGCCTTTTCTCCGCTTCAATTCAGATTACTAATTAGTGATGCTACTTGCCATCCGCAGTTTCATGTCTTTCCTATTTAGTGTATTTGCAGAACTTTTAAGTTTCATGCTTTGAGTTTTGGAGTTGCCTCTGAAAACATCTGACATCTTAAAAGTATCTCCTTGTTTCCTACTTCACTAGATTAAATATGTTAATCAGCTCATCTCAATTTCAGAACACAGGGATTTTTAGCACTATTTACGGGTGATACTGGTGAGATTCGTGCTGAAGTGAGAGAACAAATAGATACCAAGGTTGCTGAGTGGAGGGAGGAAGGGAAGGCAGAGATTGTGCCCGGTGTCCTCTTCATTGACGAAGTACATATGCTTGACATTGAGTGTTTCTCTTTCCTAAACCGAGCTCTGGAGAATGACATGGCACCTATATTGGTTGTTGCTACAAATAGAGGCATTACTACAATCCGGGGAACAAACTACAGATCCCCACACGGGATTCCAATTGACTTTCTTGATCGCCTGCTCATCATCTCTACACAACCTTACAAAGAGGAAGAAATTCGCAAAATCCTGGACATCAGATGCCAAGAGGAGGATGTAGAAATGTCTGAGGATGCAAAAGTTTTATTGACCAAGATCGGGGTTAATACTTCTTTGAGATACGCCATCCATCTTATCACTTCTGCAGCATTGGCCTGCCAAAAGCGCAAAGGGAAGGCTGTTGAAGTGGAAGATATTACTCGAGTCTATAATCTGTTTTATGATGTGAAGAGATCCACACAGTACTTGATGGAGTATCAGAGCCAGTATATGTTTAACGAAGTGCCAGCCGGAGAGGCCGAAGAAGATGAAACTGCTGCAATGGTGTCCTAAAACCTTCTCGACATGGGATTCAGGAGATTGCAACTTAGCTTTGGCCAAGTATTTAGTTACCTGGTTCTTGTTTGATGATTTCTTCTCTTTCATTTATGTTTTCTGACCTTTGTGTTACTTGAATATAGTTCCCTCCCCCGGTTTCTTTTTTCTCGTTTACTTATCAGTAAAAAAAGGAAGTGCATCAGCTTCTATTTTTCTGTATATCTTTACCTGAAGGCATATGCTAATTATGTGTGCTAGAACATTAGACACATAGATGATACACAATTAGGCGAGCTTTGGATTTGTGGAGAAATTTGGAGATTGATTTTCTATTTGAATACGAGATGAGGTATGCAAGAGAGAGAGAGAGAGAGTGAGAGGATTAGGATGCAGAGAAAGAGTCCTGATGAAGGGGAAGGATATGGGATAATGAGGTAGCTTATCAAAAGATTTTATTTGTTCACCTGGGTCTCCTAATGTTTTCAGATGGGAAAGGGTTGGAGGGAGAAAGGCAAACAAGATAGAATAATTTTTCAAGTACTCAGTAAGTCCAGGTGTGGGTGAGGTATTCTTGGGGAATGGATGAGAAGTGAGTGCATTTCAAATGCAAGTCAAGAGGGACTGGGTTTTGTCTTTATATTGACAAACAAGAGACACAGAAGTGTATGCTTATCATCAATCCTCGTGGGGATGGTTTGGTGATAGTAAAGTGGCGACGGAGAGAGAGCAAGAGAGAAGAGGTTCAGATCCGGAGACTGTAGAGTGGGGTGAATAAAGTTATAAAGAGAAATACTTTTCCCTTCTTTAAGCTTTGTGTATTCATCTCGTTTCCACTTAACCTTCTGAAAGGTTGAATGCTTCTTACTTTCTAGATATTGGGAAGACTAGATTTCAGTCATGAAAGAAGAATTAAAAGATGTTATTCTGTTTTGTTTTCAAAGGACATCCTAAAACTTGTGTACCAGACACACGTTTGCTATTTCGTGATGAAACATGGTCCATGAGGTTCTTGTGGAACAGAGTTATAATGTGTGTTGGATTCAATTTGGCTTAGCATCTTGTACATGGGTTCATAATTCTGACATTAGTTCCTACAATTAACATTGGCTCATGATCTGAACTATACGTTAGGGAGAAAATTGTATACCATCTTGTTATTCAACTTGAAGCTCTATTGCTGAGCAGTGAATCTTGCATACCCACGGGTTACACTTTTCGTCCTTTATCTCCATTGATGATGTTATACTACTAGCTGCTGAATTTGTGATAGTATTTGTTGTTTCATCTTATGAACACTTACATGATATCTGTTGTATAAGTGTAGCTTTTCATTGGTGACTTGATGAAAGAAAACGAACACAAGTGTGAGACTATATCTAATTTCAAACTGATTGTTGTGTCAAATCCTTCATACTTTTATGCTGAAAAGTTACTTGACAACATGAGGCATGTCTTTATGTCTAAACTCTAAAATCCATCGAAACACTTCTTTCCTTTTTATAGAGCTTTTTGGAAGTAATAAATGGAAATGTTGTCAAATAATGCATATAGTTCAAAAGAAAATGGATACCGCACACCCAAGGGTGTGGCGTAGTGGTCAACAAAGTGGGTTGAGAACCATGGGGTTTCAGGTTAAAATCCTAGCAGAGACAAAACACTATGTTATTTCTTTCCCATAGAGTTAGCTTGTGTCTATTGCTATTGTTGATGGGAGGTAGCAGGTATCCTCTGGAGTTAGTCGAGTTGTGTGCAAGCTGGCTCAGACACCACGATTATCAAAAAAAAAAGAAAAAGAGTACTTGTCTTGTTTTGGCTCTGTTGTGCCAGATTTTTGTCTGGATTATTCTTTTCAATTAGCTATTATACTAAAGAACTGGATCTTTGTACATCATGTAGAACTATGCTGTAAACATTTCCTTTTAGAACAATATCTTCTCCATCCATTTGTGGCATCTGGTTAATTGCAGTGCATTTTTGTCATCTTAATCTTGGTGAATGTTCTCTTTTCCCTTTTGTTTGTTAATTGAGTTTGCTGATTTTGTTGCTTGGACTCTCTAAAAATGTTGTCCTACTTGTATCAGATTGGGAAAAATCTGAATGATTTAGGACATATATAGTCCAATTTTAAAGGTGACATCGTTTATAAAAATTCTCAAGGCACAAATTATGTGTTATAAAGCATCAAGTTTAGTGTATGAATTTTTTATGGTACAATGTTCTGAAATTGAACTTATGTCCGCGTTTATTTTTAGTATTTCAAAATCCTGGTGGACAAATATCTCAAAAATAATTGCATTCTTGCAAAAGGCAAATTTGGGGGTGGGGTGGGGGAGAGGGGGGGGGAGGGTTTGTAAATTTGAGCAAATATAATCACTATATAATTAGTGTATATTTTGTGTATATATTAGTAATACACTTATTATATAGTGAATATGCATATACTATGACATATGAACGATGACGTATAGGCTGCTAAAATCTCTAAAGATATTGTCACATGCTGAATGTATGGTTTTAGTAGTCCAATTAAAAGCAATGAAAACAATTGGATGTGTCATTTCCCATGCTTTAGAAAAAAGAAAAATCTTAGCTTTATTTTGCTCTATCATATGATATATGATATATCAACTTTTTAAAATATAGGCAAAGATATGATATAATGATAAGAGGTAAAAGATAAAATATAATGATTATATTTCCATATAACCTATTCAAGAGGTAGAGGGTAAGGATTATCTACTTATATGCATTTGAGACGCACATGCTTTTCTGTTATATCACGTTTTGATTTTTGAGAATTAAATTATATGAAAATAAAATAATCTATGAAAGTTTTTATGCAACATGTATTTTCATTTTAATTTTAATCACTGAATTATCTATATCATCTGATATCATGATGTATCAACTTTTTTATTTTAATTTTTATTTAGGCAAAGATAAAAGGAAAATGCTAAAGATTGTGGTTCCAAAATAGGCTCAGCCTAATGTCACCACTCATATATACACGCACATATAGTATCACTATATAATCTTTTTTTATGGTCTAATCTAACTATTAAATTATGAGAGATTTTATTGATGCGCCCTCGACAACGAAGGTAGAAGTTTAATATGAGGATTCAATATCGAAAATAAGAATTGAGTTAATCATGCTCTGATACCGTGTAAAGAAATGAATCTTGGGCTTAATTCAACCTCAAAAGTTAGCTTAACTCAACGTCAAATGCATCTTGGAAGGAGGATTATTGAAGACCATATAGTTTTAGAAATATTATAATCATTTCAAAAGATTTAGTTACTTTGAGCCAAAATAAAACATTTAAAATGTGATCTTTTTACTACTTTGACATCCAATTTGGTGACCAAGTATTGCTCTACTTTGGTGCCAAAAGTAATCACTTACTTGGTGCCAAAGTATTGATTTACTTGGTGACCAAGTATTCTTGGTACCAAAGTAATCCCCTTTATCTTCTCTATAAAAAGACTCAATATGACGTTATCAAAGGATGAACTAAGTGAGAACAAATTACCAAAGAATAATACAAAACTTTATTCTTTTTCTAATTTTATTTTTATGTATTCTATCATTCTCTCTTCCTCTCGTCTATTTCTTCTCTCTTTCACTTTTCTAATCTTACATCTCTCTTATTCAAAGCTTAATAATTTACTTGTTTTATTAATAATTTCAATTTTTAAAAAAATATACTTTTTTTAAAAATTTAAAGAAAAATATATCACAACAGTCCAATTCATTTTCGCAAATCAAGTCTTCATAGTTTTAAATTTGATAATATCATTCTAATTTCTAATATTACTTTTTTTTTGTGTCTTATGTTTATTATATTTTTTATTTGATATAGTAAATAGTGTTTAAAATATTTTTTAGATTTTAATATGTCAAGTAGGAAATATGAATTCAAACATTTAAAACTTAAGAGAAAGAAAAAGTCGATAACTTTATAAAATCATATAAGTAGAAGACAACAGCCTAATTGAGATATTCAATCAAATAAAAAGACTTGACTATTTTTCAAATGCTTACATTACTTATAGAATAATGTTAACAATTGTTGTAATAGTCGCCTTTGCAGAAATAAATTATTCAAAATTAAAATAATAAAATTTTATTTAGATCAACAATGTCTCAAGAAAGATTAAGTGGTCTGACTTTATTATCGATTGAAAAAGAATTATTAGAAGAGATTGACTACACAAAAATTATTAACAACTTTGCATCTCAAAAAGTTAGAAAAAATAGATTTGAAATAAAAAAACATATATAATTTTTTGTTTTTTTAAGGCCTTTGGTGTGATTTTGGCCTTAGGTCACCAACAGGTTTGAACCGCACATGTATACTAAGGCCATTGAAGGAAGAAAAACATATACAAATCATCTGAATCATCTCACCTTTTCTTCTCTACTTTTATTAAGCATTATATTACTTAGCAGTTTTATCATGTACTCAAAGAAGCGAGAAGAGAAAAACAAAATATAGCTGATAAGACATTGTATCAAAAGAGAAAGAAGAGAGAAAAATAGAGTGCAGACATAGGAGCTATACTCATCATCTGTCTACAAATCAAGATACTCAAGTCTAGAAGAGAACAACCTTGCAACCCAAAGGGTCTGGATTAAGATCCATTTCGAATCTCAACCAATATAAAAACATTTGGTGTTTCTTTCATTCTATGCACTTGCATAGCTAGTCCACTAAAGAAAAGAAAAGAAAAATGAATCAATTCACCCCTACCTTGCGTTTTTAAGTATACTATCTCTAACTATTTTGTCCAACTGGAGAAGTCTTTCCATTTCACTTTCTGCATCTTCTATAACCACATTGATTGAAGTATCATCATTTTCACTCGATTCAGCTGTCTGCTTTCGATAACTTTTTCTGCTTTTGCGACCCATATTTGTCGTTGCAGCAACCTGTTGAGATCTTGTTTGGGTAGGGTGAAACCCAGCGCTGGCCCCAGTCATCTCGAGGTTCCTTGCTTAGGAAGCTCTGTCTGCTCTAAAGGCTCGTTGAGCTTAGATTCAAAGGGCTTATCCTGGCTTCCAGGCTGACTTTGTTTCGGAATACAATTAGCACCCCGAGTATCTAAATCAAAGGTAGTAAATTTCCTGTAACATAAGTACCTAGTGTCGCAAGTGTCACACTTTTTCCAAAACGTTTCCTGGCTTCCAAATAAAGTTAGTTGTTTATGTGGATGGTAATTCCGATAGAGAAATAGAGCATTGAGATCATTTTGAATTTTTTTTGCTCGAAAAATGGTTCTTGATTACCCTAATGATGTGATAGCTTTCCTACAACAGTTTCAGATAGAACTCTACAGTTATTACTATTCATATCAGCACCTACCGGAGTAGTATCTGGTTGTTTATCAAAAGCAATAGTATGTTCAATGTTTTTTTGTGCCACCTGATAGAGGCCTAGAATCAGGCTCCTTCTCCACACTTGATGCATAAATGTGAGCATAACTATCATTAAACTGCAGCATAGTATCAATACCTTCTTGGTCCCTCAGTCGTATCAATTCTGACCTATCAAACTTCACCATAAAAAGCAATATCTTATCTGAAGCATCAATACCTAAACGGTAAAAAACCGCAGTCACAAAATCATTACACTTTACACCTGTCTTCACAATAACCTGATCAGTAATACCTCCCCCATACAAAATGGATTCATCGGTAGAACCTTACTCCTTTCGCCCCAGTGACAGAAATAAAGCAGTGTTTTATCTTCAATTCCCATCATAAACTAGTGTATATGACCACAAAGAAAGGTAACAATCTTGAAAACTAAAAACCTGATCAACAAATAAAATAAAATAAAATAGAATCACTTATCAAAGATGAATGTACTAAAATACAATCCATACAAAAGGACTCAGAAGAATGAGGATTAACCAAACATCTTAATTATGAAAATATCAGATATTGCTAACAAATCTAAAAAAGTTGAGAAGTTTAATTAAGAATCAGAAATTTTCAAACTGAGTTCAAAGAAACCCTAATACTAAAAAATTTCATGAAAATTATTAACTATTTTATCTTTGAAGCATTATATTAGCAAAGAAGGAAACTTTCATCAAATGCAAAAAGGTCAAGATATTATTATGCCCACAAAGCAAAAGTTTCAAACTATCACCAATCAGAAAATTTCAAAATGAACTCAAACAATAAGTTTATGTCATGACGTTTTCACTTCTTTTATGGACTTATTATACTTCAAAACGTATCATTCTACTAGTAAAAGTTGGATCAATCTTATGCATATATTTGTAAGTAGAGAAAGGGGTGAATATGACTGGTTCCTTTCATGTATTATTGGTTGATTTATGATTTTCGTTCCTTAACAATTTGATTTTCAATTTAATCAGTAAAAATGTTCGTAAAACTTAATCCTATTCGAGGTGTTTGATTCAGGTCGATTATACTATTTATCGACGAATTCAGATTTTATAAGAAATTGAGTACGGAGAAGAGGAGAAATAAGAAAAGGGTATAGATCATAGAAGAAGAGAATTTTTTTTAACAAAAGAGGTAACAAATTGCTCAATTTGTGCAAGATTTCTATTTATTGCAATAAAAGGATATGAAATACTCACAATTCACGACTTTCGTCACTGACACTGCCGCTGTCTCCGTGGTCGTCATCCCACTTATATAAGTTTACTAGTTTATCATAGAGAAATGATAAGAAATAGGGTTTTTATGTTAGATTTTGACATTTCGTATAGGGATGACTATGGGGTGGGCAGGTTTTGGCTTGTGCGGCTTGCGGGGCGGGTTGATTTTCTGAAAGAGATTCTATGCGGGTTTGCGTAGGGATGTTCAAAATTGAACTATAACCAATAAATCAATCGCAAACTTGACTTATTAGTATTGAATTATCGAATAAATGATTGGAAATGGATTAAAATTTTATAATTGACTATTCATTTTCCTTATTGGGTATATCATTAACTCGTTAAGAGTTACCATACTTCAATTTCTATTCTAGTCATCTTAGCCTTATTCAATATTTTACCATGGTAATAGTAATTATATATTTTTCTTTTGTAAGTACTAATTCTTAAAGACTAAAGACGTAAAGTCATGAAAATCTATTTACTTTTTTATATTTATCAATTCTGCTATAAAAAATAGAGAACAAGTCAACAAACTTAGAAAAGGACTTAAGATATGTACATGCAAAGTCTGCATCTATTTATCGAGTCATTGACAAAGATGCTTTCATTGGGCGATGAAAATGGAAAAACTAGTTGAAAAATCTAGATCAATTTATTCATTTGATGTTGTTACTGCTAGCTTAAATGTCATCTTCTTTTGTAAGGTGTGTTCATAAAAAAGGTATCATAGAGATTAGAGATAAGCCTATACACAGAAGCGGCGCGATATAGTTGAAAAAAAGTCCTTGGTCTTAGGCCCATTTTTTTTTGAATTTTTAAGTTAATTAGATAAGATTAAACTTTTTTAAATATGATTATTACTTGTTATCTTTCCCATCAAAATTATGTGTATTTTTATTCTTTTTCTAATTTTATTTTTATATATTATATCCTCCTCTCTTCAATTTCTTTTCACTTTCTCTTTTCTAATCTTACATCTTTCTCTTATTTACAGTTTAAGAATAACTTATTCTCTTAATAATTTTTATTTTTTAAAATATATTTTATATCTTAAATATGGAAAAAAAATATCGCAGTAGCTCAATTCATTTTCAAAAGTCAAGTCTTCATAGTTCTTGAATTCGGTAATATCATTCTAATTTTTAATATTAATTTTTATTTGTGTCTTATGCTTATAATATTTTATTTGATATTGTAAATAATGTTTAAAATATTTGTTGGATTTTAGTATGTTAACTGAAAAATATGAATCCGGTCATTCAAAACTTTAATAAAGAAGAAAAGTTGATAACTTGATGAAATCACAAAAAGATGCTCGTGATAATTTTTTGAAAAACAATGTTAAAATTAAATAAAAAAGGTAGCGGAATGCTCTTTCGAAGAATAAGTCACTAACTTAATTGAAGTTGAGTTAGATAATGATATAAACCAAAAAGAAAAAGTAGAGGAAATTAGTGAACAATCGGGTGTAGATTTTCAAGAAAATCAAGAACGATTAGTGGTTTGACTAAATTATCAATTGAAAAAAATTATTAAAAGAGATTGGCTACACAAATTATTAACAATTTTACATCTCAAAAATTAGAAACATAGATATAAAATAAAAACATATATAATTTTTAAATATTTTTTAAGATCTCTAGTTTGATTTTGACCTTAGACTATCAACGAGTTTGAGTCGACCCTCATATATATATATATATATAAAAAAACTCTTTTCATAAACCATCGATGTGAAACATCTTTCATACCTCACCTCATGTCATGCTAGGTTGAAGGTCCAGCATCGAATAACAAGAATCGAGAGGCACGCATTTTCCTTCAATACCATAAAGAAATGAATTATGACCTTAACTCAATATCCCAATCATATTAAAGAGTTATTTGGTGAATAACTCTTTGTTACTATTTGATAGACTAGTGGATCCATTTGGTCCTACTTGCTTACTTTAATACAAAATCAAAAATTGCAAGTCTCAAGTCCTGACTCTTGATTTAAGATATTTAATAAAAGATTTTCCTTTTTTAAAAGCTAAAGAAAAAAAGAGAGTGAAAAGATGGTATAATTTAATAATATATATGAGCAAATTCTAACTTCTCTCTTAGTAGATTTTTCACATGTTCTTTTTCTATTTATTTTTTTAATTATCCTAATTAGGAAACAAATAAACTTGAAAGATATATATATATATATTTTAATCTAATGTTTTGAAGCAAGCAAGGAGGACCCATAAATCTACTTGTTAAGTAACAAGTGAACCCCACTGAGTTGTGTTGGTTATTTTTGGTAGGGAGTTCGTTATTTATTTCGATTGAATTTAATAATTTTAGATAAAATATTAAAAATTATTTAATTGAAATCAATTCATCATTCTTTAAAAAAACAAAAATTCATATATATATATATATTTATTCAGATAAAAGGTCATGGAGAATTTAGAATAGAAGCTTAGTAGATAATATCATGCTACCTGGTTTGTCCTTTCACATTCGTAGTTATAGTATTTCTTTTTGTAATTTATATCCTTCGATTTTTGTGAAATCTGTTGTTTTTTGTTCTTTTTATGGAATGTTTTATCGTTTTGCTTTCTATAATATCTTATTATGATATCTTTACTTTCATTATTTTTTTTTCTTACCTACTTTGATAAGTTTTTTTTTTTCGCTGAATGATCTATGTAACTACGATATTACACTATATATGTTGTTATTGTTGTTACTTTGAGGTGGAACATAATATTGAATTGTTTCATATTGGAGGTTTTGAGTTCGGACTTTGAATATAATTTTATCTTTTTATGTTAGTTAATGATCTACGCTCTATGATAAATATTTCACCACAAATTTAAATGAAATTAAATTTCAAAAGGGATACCAAATACTGAATGCAAAACAAAAAATATATACAATTGAATTGATACAAAGTCAAAAATACAAACTCCTATTGTTTTTCCAATCAATATTTAGATCTAACTAAATTTAAATTTATATAAAAAGTTATCACAATAAAAATAAAATATTATCTAACATAGACAACTTCAATATCTCTTATTTTATCTAACTCAAGAGGTTCTTTCGTATAAATAATAAATTAATTATTTCATATAAATGATGGAATAAAATAGTAGGATAACTAATCCCACAAAATATTAGAATGGTTTTGTTGGTGATAAGCACCTGCCTCCATATTGGACAATAGATGTAAGAATCAATTTGATAGGCTCGTTTGGTATGAAATATAAAAAATAACTAATTTAAAAATTAATTTTAAAATGAATTTATCTCATAATTGATTTGAATAAAATTATGAAATAAATTATTTCAAACTTTATACTACCAAAAGGTAGTGGGAAACAATGGAAATTCATTATTTTTAATTACGTCGAGTTCAAGTCTTAAAAATGAGCTTATTATTAATAGCAAGTGCAAATTTTTTAAATTAACTTTTTACGACACGAATAGATTAACGAAAACATTGAACGAAATTCTTTTTACAGTTTTTTCTAAGATCATAATGATTAATTGCTCTTTACTATAAAATAAAAGGTTTTAATATGTATTAAAACAAAAAAAAATGAATCAAACTAAAAGCTTTTAATTACTGAACAAACTTGATTGACGAAAACATTTTATATGAATTAACCAGACTGATATTTCCAAATGCAGAATATTTAAACAGAAAAAGACTTCAAATTTAAATTATTTCAGATTATAAATGTTGGCACAAGATTATTTTGTTTTTATCAAATTAAAACTTTTGGTATACAACAAAATTTTACGGTAATAATAAAACTTCGAAGTGTTAGAATGTCTCATATTTTAAAATATTATTTTGCCTCCTACCATTACATTGAACAATACTCAACCATGAACTAATTTTTAGCATTAAATTTGACATTAATTATTCACTTTCTTCGTATGATAACAAAATCAGACTCAATTCATATTTTTTTATTAACTTCAACTTTAATTTATTTTCTCTGTTTAAAAAGAAATAACATTTTTTTTTCTTAATCTGTTTTAAAAAAATATTTTTTTTTTTGTAATAACTGTTCATATGACATGTTTAAGACTACAAACTGATATAACTTTAATTTAGGATCAAATGATCAAAAATCTTCTTTATTTTCTTAAACTTCATATCTTATCAAATTAGACATTCTTTATCAAAAGTCTTCTTTATTTTCTTAAATTTCATATCTAATCAAATTAGACATTCTTAAATCTGGCATAATATTCACTTTCTTTATATGATAACAAAATCAGACTCATTCATTTTTTTTTATTAACTTCAACTTTAACTTATTTTCTCCATTAAAAAAAGAATAACACTTTTTCCTCTTTAATCTATTTTAAAAAAATAACTTCTTTCATTTTTTTATTTTTTTGTAACAACTGTTCTTATGACATGTTTAAAACCACAAAATTAAAAGATAATTTTGTATGTTTGATATAACTTTAATTTAAAATCACATGATCAAATTTTTTTTTTATTTTCTTAAACTTCATATCTAATCAAATTAAACATTCTTTATGAAAGGAAAAAAATATACCTTACCTTACTCATAACAATAAGACGCTCAACATCGTCTCACGAAGAAAGAAAAATAAAATATGCTTATATGATATTCAGCTTTAAACGTGCATCCACTCGAGCACCCTACTTATATTAGTCCCTTCATTTAAAAAATAATGACCTAGTTTAACTTAAAACGGAATTTAAGAAAAGAAAGAAGATTTTTTAATCTTGTAGTTCTAAATTAAAATTATGTTAAACGTATCAAAATGCCCTTTAATTTTGTGGCCTTAAATATGTCACGTAAAAAATTAAAATTAAAGTGTTACCAAAAAAGAAAAAGATTCGTTCTTTTTTAAACAGGCTAAAAAAAATTAGAAATATTCTTTTTTAAACGAAGATAGTAGCATTTTAAATGCTTTTAACGAAATTCGTAACAAACTATCATTTAACTATTTAATTCTTATATGATTTTGGACAATATTCACCCTATCTAACTAACTTTTAGTTTCAAAACAGTCCAAATACTCAACATATATATACAGACATTTCAACCTTTTTTATGAAATTGAAAACCCTAACACCTCAATTATTACTATCTCTTTCTAAACTATGACTCGCCGGTTTAGATTTCTGCTAACTTCGAACGCCTCCTCCACTTCGCCGGCGGCGGAAGAAGCGGAGCCACCGTCAGCCACGGCAGCGGAGTCCGACTTCATTGTTATACTTGCTGCTTTACTCTGTGCAGTAATCTGTGTTTCTGGACTCATCGTAGTAGCTCGTTGTACTTGGCTCCGGAGGGACCCGCCGGAAAATCCACCGCCGGTGAAGAATAAAGGATTGAAGAAGAAAGTTCTCAAGTATTTGCCGAAATTCAAGTATGATCCGTCGAGCGGTGAGCTGCCGTTTGCGGCGGAGTGCGCGATTTGTCTGGTGGAGTATGTAGAGGGAGATGAAATTCGAGTGTTGCCGAATTGTGGCCATCGGTTTCACCTCCAGTGTGTGGACACGTGGCTTTTGACGAACTCGTCGTGCCCTTCCTGCCGGCAGATTCTCGTAGTTGCTCGTGCTCGGTGCCGGAAGTGCGGGGAAGTTCCTGCAATTTCCGGCGAAGCCTCCGACGGAGGTCAAATTTTAACGGCGGTTTAGTCTACAACTTACGGTAAACGAGGTTAATATGAAAAAGTGGCCGGCCGGAGCATCGTGGTAAGTGTAAATTGGTAACGGTGTTGTTATTTTCCGGTGATGGAAATGGGCCCCGCATGAGGTCGAGGGATAAGGCATACTTTCCTTGTGATTATGATGGGAGTGTTAGAAAGTGACAAAAATGAAATTATGGCTGTTGGAGGGGAACGAAGAATATTGAGTTTTTTTTTTTTTTCTAAAAAAAAAATCATTTTCATTTTTGTTTTATGTATCTATTTTTATTTTATTTTCATTCTAGCATAAATGAAAATGACTAAAAGAAATATTTTTTAGTCTAATGTTGCGAATATTGATTCGATAAATATTTGCGATCTGCAATAATAGTTATTAGAGGATGATGTTGTATATAGGTAGTTTATTTCTATTCTAGTGGAATGACTTATAATACGCGATATAAAATTTACTAAATAATAAGCTTATTATTCCTTTATCTTCTTCGCTTAAATATAGGTAGTTTGCTCTCGCTTTTAGAGTGTCAAAAATTAAAATTTACGATTTTGAAAGGGATATGTATAGATAGAGAAGAAACCCATTTAACACAAATACTATCATTTATGTTATAAAAAATCACAAATTGGGTAAAAGGCAACTAAATATGGATACTCTATATTTGTTAATGTCAATAGTTAATTCTTTATTAAACTTGGGTTAGGTGAGTTGTAAGAAATCAACAAGCATAGTTCTCAATAACAAAATTAGTCCTTGAAAACATAATTTCCGTTATTAATCAAATACAGAATTAATTCAGTTCATTTTAACTGGTCCAATCTAAACATATGATTTATATCTAGCTCAAATAGACTCATAAAAATCTTATTAAAAAAATGTAACATTTTTTTTTATTTGATATAATATGTTATATATGGTCGTAACAAAGACGAGATAGTTTTACCCAAAGATATGACCTAATGCTCAATGAAGTAAGTTGAAAATCATTAAATCTCAAGTTCATATTTGTTGCGTTGGAGGTGGCAAATACCCAGTGGAATTAGGGCCTGTTTGGATTGGCTTTTGGCTTATGAAGCGTTAAGTTAGAATTTCTAACTTATTACTGTTTAGATTATTTTTATTATTTTGGCTTTAACATAAGTGCTTATGAGTACTTTTTAACTTTACCCAAAAACTTCATAACTGCTTAAAAACTATTTAAGCTTAAAAGCACCTAAAATAAGTCAAACCAAACAGGCACTAAGTCGAGGTGCACAAAGTGGCCATTTTACTTGAACAAATTAATTAAAATTCAGTAAGAGTTGAATGGGGTTGAGCCATTGAGTTATAATCCATTGTTTAGCTCATTTCAGTCGAAGTAACTTTTGGGTAGGTCATTAACTCGATCTATTTTGACCCGCCCAAATTCGGCTCTACCGGGTAGTTTGACAATCCTAATATTGCAAAGTAATCACTAGAACAAGTAGAAGACATTCCATGTGTAAAAAGGGATAGGAGATAAGATGGAAAAAGTGAAGAAGATATATCAGTTCCACCCTATTATCAGGGTGAATAAGACCTGCACTAAAGCTTCTTTTCATGGCTTCCTCATCACTTTTAAACCTTCATCAACTAATGGCAGTTTCACAGCTTCCAAAACAGAAAACTGTTGCAGAAAGTACGTATCTATAGCAACGTGCAAGATAGAAATGAGTGACGCATACCCTATTCATAATCATGGTTCTTGTTTTGAACTCCACACAACACCAGAGACCATTGGAAAAACTTACCTACACTCGATGTTTAACACAAAACTACACTAGTTTACCTGACTAGTCTGATAATTCGAATGTGTTCTATCTAACAATTGTTAAGTGATAACAATGCATGTAAAGTACTCATGAGTTTGTATAAAAGCAGGCATGGAAAACTTAAGTTGAGGCAAGAAGCAGCGTAGTACCTGTTTCTTGCATCAGAATATCGTGTCCCTCAAGGCCAAACCTCTCTGCGAGGACCATTCTTGAAATGTCCAAGCCATCTACATGATGTGAAAGCAATAGTGGACTTGAAAGTACCACCAGCCTCAGAAGTCAGAACCGCTGTGTTTGTTCTTGGGTGTGTCAACAAGAGAAGACACCTGATTCTCCTAACATAATCAGAAGTTCAAAATATAACGATAACTGATTCTCATAACATTATATATTACTCTAGCTAGCATTACACAAAACTGCTACTGCCAGGGAAATCTAAAGAACTTCTGTAGAAGCCTGAACAAGCTAAAATCATTTATATCATCACCAATCACCTGTTAGGACTTGTAAATACTGCTGCGTTTGCATCATAAACACAATTAGATCCGTAAATTTTAAAGCAGATATCTTTGATAAAATATCTTGTCGATATCACTTGACATGAATGCACAATGTGCTTATGAGATTCCTTTAGTCTATGATCAGCTCTACAAGAAGTGAAACTGAGGCATTCGTGATCATCGACTTTAAAGGGCTTCTCCTATCATTCCAATCCTCCTTCATCTCCACTGCTATCACCAAACATGGCAGCCATTTTCATTGCCAAATTTGCAGCCATTTCCCTCCTTTGGAAGTCTGGCATTAACCTTAAGCTGTCTCGGACATTCCCAATCTCGGACATTAACTGTTCCAAATTCTCAAAATCATATGTTGTTCCTTTATCATCCTCTGAATCACCATCATCTGCATCCGCTCTGGGCAGTTCTTTTCTGTCACTTTCTCCTTCCAATTGAGATGTAGAAGATGAGGGTTGCATTTCTCCTCTAATTAACCTGATTTCGGTTTTTCCATTAGGAACTGATCCCTCGGTTCCAGTGGTTACAACAGTAGCATCTGCAGATACCCATCCTACATCTGTGTCATCCCAGGGATCAGCCGAGCCAGCAGATAAGATTTCATATTCAAGTTCATAATCAGATTCTTCATCTGACAACTCTGAAAAGTGGAAATAAAAACGTTATGTCAACTGAATAGACCCTCAAAAAAGAAAAAGATATATTTCATCATTGACCAGATATTGTAAAACCTTGATGTTCAGGTAATGAAGGTTCAGTAATCTTATCACCAGACTTCAAGATCATTCCAGGCCACATATAAGCTGAAAGTGCCCCAAAGAGCCGTTCAGCGCCCTGAGAATCACCATCCATAGAAAGACCTGCCATAAAAAGATTCTTAATTTCATTACTGTAATCCAAAAGGTAAAAGTTAAAAAAGGGGTAAGAACTCTCCCATTTCGGCTTAAGCATCATTGAAAAGACAAACTAGAACCAGCTCATGCATACAATAAAAAGCAGACACAAAAGTTATGAACCATAATTGGCTGCAAAATGGAGCAGGCATGCCATAATGGGGCATCAGATCCCAAAGCTCTGCAGTAACTGATATCACAACATGTGGTGTATCATGAATCATACTAATGTCGGCATTTAGGGTCAGTGAGTGAACTATTGGGCATAATTCAGCTACATTTCAGATTTACTCCCATTTGCAATTACCATAGATTGCCAATATACAGATTATTACAAAGGCATATCCAGGGACATGTGAGTAAGTATCTTTCTGCATATAGATAATACCAACCGACAACCTTGGAGTGACAAAAGACTCCATTGGGAACTACACTATGACAACCTACAGTGTATAGACAATGATTAGAGCTGCCACAAATCTCATCAATGGTGGCACAGTAAAATAACTGGGACTAAAAGAAATAAAATTCTCTACTGGGAACCTTCAGACACTCCCCTTAGACTTATATGAATCAAGAAGCGAAATAGATAACCTTAACCATCTCAGTTCTCTTCCTTTCACTCTTTTGCTTCTGTATATAAGTGATGCAGCAAAAGAATTTTATCTTCTAATTAAAAAAAAGAGGATATTGAAAAACCGGGAATAAGGAAAGTTGTGACAAAGAAGGACAGAAATATCATAACAAAAACTAAGACATACATTTGTCAAATTCAGCATTTGATGCACAGGCTTCTACATATTCTATGCTGTGTTCGAGGCACCATTCCAAGTAGGACCTTTTAGCATCAAATGATGAGTCATCATCTCCTAGTAGACTGCTTCCTTCTGTTTCAGAAATTCCAGAATCCATTTCTGAATAAGGGCTACCAGAGGAGTCTGCACTTTTCAACAGGAGCTGCCTGTATTCAACATGAGCCGAATGACCAGGAAGAAGGTCCACTTTGTTGCCAATGCATAACAAAATCTCAAACTTGAGGATGTCAGTGCGGGAGACAAAATCTTTAAGCGCAACAAAAGATGAGAGCTGCAGATGGTAGCAGAAGAGAAGTCATCAGATTTCTGAAGTACAGTCTATAGTCTCGTAGATAACAGAAGCTTTTGTAGAGTAGGAAATGAAACAAATAGGGAAAAAGGGTCTGGCTTACATCAGTAACGTCAAAGACCATCACCAATGCAACAAGCTGATCATATGCTGGCAGGGCTCCAATGGAGAAGTCCTCATGAAGATGGGCCATCCAAACAGAAACATCAGCATTATAATACTTGGTGTTGATTGCCCACCTGATCAACAACGATGATGCATAATGATAACATAGAAAGGAAGTTCTAGATATAAGAGAATTTTTTGCAACAATATAACTAATTAAAGGGGAGGGGATATACTTTGTCAACTTACGGATATGATAGGATGTTAGAAGATGATTCAAATGCATCTTCAGAATCTACTGAAAGTAGTCCTGCACGCCAAAAAGTTGAAGTTTATCAGGCTATGTAAAATAGATTAAATTCACATCCACAAATAAGGTCATTAACCCATGTTAAATTAGGTTTTAGGTTTAACTCACACCCCAAAAGCTAGCTCAAAGGGAGGAGAATTGTCCAAGCCTTATAAGGAGTTCACCCATCTCATTAACCACCGATATGGGACCCTGATTTTTGGGGGACCCAACATCGGGTGAGACAGGCCCTGCTCTGATACCATGTGAAATTAGGTTTTAGGCCTAACTCACACCCCAAAAGCTAGCTCGAAAGGGAGGAGATTGCCCAAGCCTTATAAGGAGTCCACCCATCTCATTAACCACCGATGTGGGACTTTTTGTCATTCTAGTCAAAATCTGCTCCACCGTTGAGTTGGCAGATTTGATTATAATCTGATCCACAAATAAAGCTGGCAGATTTGTGTAAATATAGGATTAGAATATATTATTCTAGGAAAATAGTTTAAAGGAAAACCCTTGATTCAAGGATTTCCCAAGAATTAGGGATTGATTAGTTTAATTGGTCTTTACTTGTTCTCCTATAAATATTGTACAAGTACTATGAATAAAATATACTTTTGCAGTATCTTAACTTTCAACCCATTATTTTTATTCTAAATATGGCACAGATACAGCAGACTTGGTCAGAGTACCCGAGCCAAATAACAGCATTGTTAACACATTAAAAAATGAACGCCGAAATTCTTCCTGACTCACAACCAAGAAAGGAATGGGACATTAAAAGAGGATTTACACGTGATCCTTTTTAATTCTCCTGGTGTTGAGATAAATCAAAAGAACTAAAGCAAGATAATTCCAGGAAAACCCAAAGGGACTTGACCAAAACAAAATAAAGTATACTATACTTACAGGACAAATTATAAAAACAAATGTAACATGTTTCTCTGATGAAGTTAGAGGCGCCTGGTATCTGTTACAGATCACGAATACATTTCAAGTAGAACATGGATAACTTATTAGAGAAGCACACTACTAGATCTAAAGGTAAGTTCCACATATGCATCAATCAAAATGAGAACTTGGGAAGAAGCTTTACAAGGAACAAATTTGGACGCACATCAAACTTGTCTTGTATGATAAAAACTTGCAAAGTCGGAAATGTTTCATTTCTTTTTTCCTTTCTGTTGGTTGACTCAGGCCAAGGTGGTTGGAAACTTACAATTGATTGTGATAATTTTTTCATTAGATGTCAGGATTTTTTTGAGAATGATAAAAAAAATGAAAAAATCATGACATCTAATGAAATTATTATCTAAATATCTTAAAATATTCTTGTAAAACAGGTCTGTTCTACTGCAGCTGCTAACTTTAAAATGTTTTATTTCATCCTCTTAATTCATATATATATATATATATATATATATATATATATATTACATGAACTCCAGTTTGCGTTTTATATATAGTATATATCTGACACTAGTATTATAAATTATTGGCAGGACTTAGTATTTTTAAGGATTTAAACTAAGAGGGTGTTTAGCTAAAGCTTATAAGTTGGTCCAAGTAGCTTATAAGCACTTTTTACCTTACCTATGTGTTTGATAAACATCAGAAGTTCTTATAAGCCTAAAGCCATAAATTGGTCACACCCTAACCAATGGTTTTCCAGCTTACAAGCACTTTTGGTTTGACCAAATCTTTTATGACTTTATCCCTAAAAATTTTTGCAATCTTCAACATACTCTTATCAAACATAACTTACAACTATCGCTCTATTTTGTTTCTTTCATTCATCCATGTTATGTAAAGATAATTTTAGACTATTTTTTTAAATAGCTTTAAGGATATCTCAGTACACAAAACTGCTTATTAACAACTATTTTACAAAACACACTAACGGCTTATGATCAGCTTCAACATATCTATACAAACACATCAGTTTCAGCAATCAAAATGAATTCAGCACTTGATGCACATCAGCTAACCCAAACAGGCTTTAAATCTTCCTTGGCAATCGGTGATTTCACCTTTTGATTAATGTCTCTCAAATATTTTCAAGAGAAAAGTAGTAGAAGTACTTGCAGTCTCAAAGAAATATAAGCATTATGCATAAGATAAGTAATTATTGAAAGACTTCAATTAATTAGTACTCAGTAATGAATAACTTCATGAATTTAGTATGTCAAGATGTATTTGCAAAAAAAAAAAGAACATATTTAGTAAATAAAACTTACAGATCTTTTCAGATTCTTTCAATATAGAAAGAGTCTTTTATCAAATACGTTGTTTCGAATTTATTGAAACACTTATTCCAACAATCCTCTAGTTGTTTCTAGAAATTTTGAAATTCTCTGGACATTAATTTAGCAACTTGCATCAATAATGGTGTCTTTTGGACTTGAACAATTAATTAATGAAGACTTTCTAAATCATTAACTACTTAGTGGATGCATTTTGAACCAAGTAATTTATTGAATGAAGTAGAAAATACACCTAAGCACACTACTATGTTTCGGTGAAAATCGACCCAAATTTCCAATTTCCAACTCGGCCCAAATTCCATTTCAATATTTCAGTTCAAACTGTTGGGAGATATTATTATCCTAGTTCCAGTATTTGTCCCATACAAAATAAGGGCTCACAAACTCACTTGTGAGGGAAAATGTGTTATGAGTCTTAGGAGGGCAAGTATGGAATCTTTACATTGTAACAAAAATCTCCTAGAAAAGTTAGCAAAAGACCCCATTTGGCATGGACGCTGCCGAAATGAACAGGTCAAAAATAAGGGCCTAAATTCAACATGCAATCTTAGGCAGTGCAAATGTGGTATGAGTCCTATTAAGGCAAAAGGGGAATCTTATTTTATCCTAAAATCTCAAAGAAAAATTTAATAGTATGACCTCTTTTCTTTTTTATGACAGTAGTGTCTGAGTCAACTAACATAGAACACGACTATTCCAAGTACCGGTAACTCTGTGCACTAAGACTTGAAACATACATCAGAGTTGTTAAAGAGCTGGGTAAGGAGAGGAGGCAGCAAGAGCCAAAGGAGATGGTGGAGGTTAATACCATCATGTATATGGTGGTCAGTTTGGAAGAAAAGGAACGGTAAATGTTTTGAAAATAGATCCAATTCCGTTCACAAGGTCAAATGGAATTGTATAGTATCCTTACTTTTTTGGTGTAAAAAGTTGTGTATAGTAGACACAGACCAGATTGTAGATTCGATAGGAAGCTTGTACCTACAATTTTTGGTGGTGACCAGCATGCCCTTAATGCTGAAGAATACAATCTTACCAGTTTCAAAAAAAACTAAAACTTGAAACCTTATATTTTCCTCCTACTTCATTTACCACTAGAGCATACCCTTGGATGCTCTACGATTTGGCCCTCTTGACTCTTCAGGGCAACTTTTAGTTGGCATTATGAACACGAATTGAGAATTAGCTCCATCTTAAGTGACTTACTTCACTAACTTTAGACAGTTCCATTTTACATCAGAAATAAGATTCATACTAGATAATTCAACAGAAGGGTGTGGAGTGAGTTATTCTCAATGAATCAATTCATAACCAAACATTCTCTACCTAGCACGGTAACCACCCACCACCAATGAATTTTCACAACTTGGTCCAGCTCATCATCTCATTTTCTGTTTGACTAGCATTCCTTTAGTAGCTTCTTTTAAAATTTAAAAGGAAAAGACCAAGGGTACAGTTGAAGTATTCGATTCGCCTTACATTTTCCCTCTGTTACCTTCAAATTGGTGCGTCCTCAGTTCCTATTTAGCACTTCCTACCCCCCCCCCCCCAACCTTATGGACAGACAGAAAGGGTCAAAAGATGCATTCAGACTTACTTGATGACATGCATGACTTATAATAGGCCTACTCAGTGGAAACAGTAGCTCAGTTAGGCTCATTTAGGACGAAGGGTGGTACAATACCAACTACCTTGCAGCCTCACGACAAGAGTACTCCATTCGAAGCTCTGTCTGGTTACCCCCCTCCTCAGTTATCTGTTACTCCTGATCTTGATTCCACAGTCCAACCAGCTGAAGATTGGGTGATGAAAAAACAGATGCAACAGTTACTTAGGCTCGGGATAGAATGAAATCCTATGCTGATAATAACAAATTAGAGATAATTCCAAGTTGGAGACCTAGTTTTCATCAAACTACAACTATACAAACAGATGTCAGCGGCGTTCAGAACTCAGTAACAAATTTTGTGGTCCCTACAAGATGTTGGAAAGAATAGGGAAGATGGCCTACAAGCTGGAACTACTGGCTAATTCCAAGACGCATCCAACATTTCATGTATCCTTATTGAAGAAGGTTGTCAATCGAGTTAGAGAAGATGCCAGTTCTTAGTTTAAGCCACTAATTATATTAAGGAGGCAGCTAGCTAAGAGGTGCAATGCTGCTGCTGTTAAGATCGTGGTACAATGGTCTAACTTGCCTGCGGAGGATGCTACATGGTAAGATTTTGATTATACCAGAGCTACATTTCCAGAAATACATATGATCCAGATTAAGAGCTGATTGAGGGCTAAGATCCAAATTTGGTTAGAATATAATCAATGGATTCTAAGAAAAGACTAATGAAGTTGGTAATTTCCTTCTTTATATGTTCCTTCCTTCTACTCCTCTCTTCTATTCTCTCAATCATCAATCCTCCTTTCTTCTATTTCTGCAGATTAAGAGGTCGACGACAATGGTGATTTCTATTCTGCAGTTAGTTAATTAGTTTGTCATTTTCTCCACTCAGTTTTAATTTTGATTTGATAAATTAATAGAAAATCCAGAAAAATTATCCCAGTTTTCCATATCCTTGGACTGTTACAACAAAGTTGAACTCAGCCCAAGTTGGAACTACCCCAATTTAACATATATACAACAGGACTCATATAAAATATTCAGAATTTCCATTTCCTTAGACTGTTAAATAAAGTCGAACTAGACCCAAATTTGGATTACCCCAATTAAACACAAATTCACACAAAAGATTACAAATTTATGCATCAATCAACATCTCAATGTCAAATTAGTTAGGTCACCCACATGAATCATCAGTATACATTCCACTTATACTGAGTTGCATTTCATTCTATTCAACTAACTACTAATAGCAGCAAAGGAAACATGGGGTTGTTATTCTCTCCTCTCAATTCGCAATTCCGAGTTTCCATTATGTTACACAAGAACGTTTAACTCGATCCAAATTGGAACTACCACAATTAAACACAAATACAACAGTATTCCTATAAAATTGTCCCACTTTCCATTTCCTTAAAGAAATTTTAACAAATCTGAACTCGATCCAAATTGGATCTACCCCAATTAAACACAAATATAACAGGGTTTTACATAAAACTGTCCCAATTTCCATTTCCTTAGACTGTTAAACAAAGTTGAACTCGACCCAAATTGGGATTACCCCAATTAAACACAAATACACACCCGGAGAAAAAGAGATGTATATGAATCATCATCTGTGTCTAATCTGTCCAAATAAATAGAGCATCGAGAACTTACGAGAGATAAGGGCGCGTTTGCCGACATTGGGAGATCCAATAAAGAGAATTCCTGGCTTCTTCTCAAGTGATTTACTGTTGAATGTTGGAGGATCCTGCTCCTGTTGATGATCCATTACCTTCCTTCCTTCACTACAGTTGATGTAATGCAATGCTTTGGAGAAGAGAGGAATCTGTTGAGCTTTTTTTTTACTCTCAAAATATTTTACCAAATCAATATTTATATATAAGAAAAACTACTTATACTTCTTTCCCTACTATTACTTTATAATGTATCTATGTTATATTATATTATTTTTTATCGTTACGAAATGTCATATATTCATAATTAAAATGATAAATTTACTAGAAAAGAAAGATACGAGGTAGAGATATAATGAAAAAGTAGGATAAATGATAAATATGATTATGAAATAATAAATATAAAAAAAAATTATTAAGGAAATGATGCAATCACGCCAAATTGATCGTTATATAAATAGGTTTGTTCATCGTTACCTAGCGATGAATTTAAGGTACCACAGAAGTTAAATAACAATCAAACCAAACATTGTATTTAAACCAACAATGTAATACAACACAAAATGAGTAACAACCATCCAAACAAAGTGTTAATTATGGTCAAATTAAAATATAAATTATAATTTCAATAAATCACTTACATATATAGAAGGGAGTGTTGGAGCAACAGTAAAGTTAGTCTCTATCGTGTTCGCCGTGAAAACGCTCGAGTTGTCCTTTTTAGTATAATATATGTGGTTTTACATCTTTATGTATTTATTTTTTTTTCACCATATTGATATGTGCAAAATTATAACTTTTAGTACTTTTCGCAGTTTTTGACATTGGGACTGAGAAAATAGTTAAAGAAGGTGACATATTTTAAGTGATTAAAGGAAGTAATGAACGACACCTACAAAAACTTCTCCAAAATTTGAGCTAACAATATGTTCACATACTTAATTAAAACATGTCATAGTTCAAGTATCTACGTAAAATATACTAATAAGTTCCAATTACTTTTTCCAACTTCAAATATTGCGAAAAACCGCCTACATAGATTATAAAGAACGGGGAATAAGCAAGTATATCAATAAAATGTTCAAAACTTAAACATTAGATGGTGCTATTACAAACTGACATCAAAATCTTGAAACTATGAAAGAGATGAGTCCATTGCTACAATCTTGTTAACTGATTACTTTACTTCCTTCTGGGAAATCACCAACATTTTTCTGTAGGTCTTACATGATTTGCTTCGCGTCACGAAAAAAAATACAGTTGGATGCATTGTGTGGACCAGACCTCATATTCAGGGAAAGAAAACAGTAAGTTTATCAAATCTGTAGTTTAGGTAACTTATTCTGTGGCAGCTTTCTTAGCTCCAACGGCGAAGAACTCTGTAATGACTTCAAGGGGCATGCCCTTTGTTTCAGGAACTTTCAAGAAAACGAATACCCAAGCCACAGCACACACGACAGCATAGATGGCGAAGACACCTCCAAGTCCAATGGAGTTGAGCATGACAGGGAGCGAGTAGGTGACAATGATGTCTCCGATCCAAAAAGTAAGAGCACATATAGCAATACAGATTCCACGAACGCTGGTGGGAAATATCTCAGAGCAGAGGATATTTGGGATTGGACCAAAGCCCATAACAAAGGTGCAGAAGTATACCACAACACTAGCGGTGGAGATCACAGCATGCATGACCTCACCCATGTTAATAACATTGCCAAGGACTAGTACAATAAGTGACGATAACAAGACGGGCAATGTAGCCAGCAAAAGCCACCTGGAGAATAAACAGACAGTAAAACTTCTCTTAGACGGAAAGTCAGAAGAGTTAAAAATGCATGCTTCTAAAAGATTTAGATACTCTCATATATACAGTTCACTCAACTTCAACATGGTCAAAGTCCAAGTATTAATTGAACAAAAGTCGTGATCAATAAGTTTATCATGAAGTGTCCCGTAGTAGTTGAGAGGATTGATAGTTGATTATTATCATTATGAAGCTCCGAACAATCCTGATCTCGTGAACTAACTTACTCCCCTGATGATTTATCTTAACTAAATGGGAAGTAATTTGCTTTTCCTATTTGTAAGGGTAGAATTGTTTGAAATTCAAAGATTTAGTCATGAAAAGAACGGATCTTAGGCCTAACTCAACCTCAAACGCTAGATCCTCCAGATTGATTTAGTAACAAAAGCTGATCTGCTCAGGAGATAACTATGGTGTACGATGAGTAGACGGTTGAGCAAGGGTTGATATGTTATCATTTTCATAGTTTCATAAACTATACAATTAATAGAATCATGAATACCTTCTGCCAGCCAAGTCCATTAATCTCATTGCAACACCAATGGTGGGAAGCATTAACAAAGTTGTAACAGCACTTATGAGGAAAGACGCAGAGTCTGAACCAATGCCCATATTCGATAGGAGAACTCCAACGCCTGCTTGTTCAAGAATTTGAGGAGTGTAATAAAGAACCCCGTTGATTCCGGAAAACTGTACAAGGACCACCAAAGCAAATCAGTAGCTGGATTGAAAGTAAATAGTCTAGTTCATATGCAAGATAAGGTGACAAAAGGGAGTTAATATTAAACACAACATATGAAGGTAAGAAAACTAATGAAGTTATTTTGTCGAGTAGAATAACTAATGAACTATAACTGTTTTGTTTGACATAGTCATGCAGGAGAACCTGCTCATGATCTTAGTTTTCTATGTACTTACAACTGGCTGATGATTTATCTTAACCAAATGGGAAGTAAGTTGCTTTTCCGATTTGTAAGGTAGGATTGCTTTAACTTCAAAGATTTCTAGTCTTCAAAAGAATGACAATTTAGATGTTGTAAAGAAATGGATCGGGGAGGACTGCCCAAGTCCACATAAGTAGACCACCATCTAACAGATGTCACTAAGCCGGAACCTCATTAAATTATCAAGGCCAAACAGCAAGTTCATAGAACAACTTTTACCTGCTGAAGTATTTGGAGTCCAACTCCAACAATCAGTGCATGCTTGACTCCTGGCTCAAGAAGTGCTTTCCAGACTGACTTCTTTGTAACAGTTTCAGATTGTGTCTCGATTGCTTCTTCTATAGACTGTTGACCCAAGACGCTCTCAGCACGAAGAACAGACTGACTCACTAAAGCAGCAGCATGAATGAACTCAGCTTGATCTGCATGAGCATCTCCTGGAAGAGAAATAATGGACCCCCGTCGTGATCCACTGCCTCCTTCTTCATGTAAATAGATCCTTTTGAGTGCTCCCTCCTTTTTCTCATCTTTTCTGTATGCTAGCTGCCAACCACCACCAATACCCATGCTGGCTTGCTCACCGACACCATTTGCCTGCATGAAATTGCTGCCTTGCCTCATGCTTAACGATGTTGGAGGTCCCATATTTCCTTCTGCATTTGTACCTTGACGTGAGAGCAGCGGGCTTCTCAGATTATCATCAGATTCTGCCCCAGAACCATCAGACATATGATTTTCCTCATCCTTTTGGCTTTCTTCATCCCAATTATCAGTTTTTCCTTGATTCTCTGTGATATTGAACATGCTGCCAACATTAGAAAAGAGCATGCTTCGCATGCTTCCCATCTCCGGCATCTTCTCATGAACACTGCCAAACAGAGTAACCAACGGATCCATAAGAGGCATGCTTTGGTTTGCCATACTCCCATGACGGGAGACCAGGCCTAGAGTACTTTGTCCAGTGACAGGTTTTGCTATCCATGAAAGACCCTCTTCAGCTCCATATAACTTGATCTGATCTTTCTCATCATGGTTGTCAGCAAGTTCATTGTCCGGACCAATTATATACTCTTCTATAGATACTTCACCTCCAACACCTAAACCTTCCATCAACAATGCCATTTCACCTGTAGGTTGAAAAAATTCCATTAGACATAAGAATCCTGGTCTAGAGTGTTAATACCAAATGATAGATAATTAACTTCAAGTATGAAAAGGTGTAACCTGAACTTAAGAACAAACTTAAAAGAAAAATGTTGCAATAATTCAATGGAAATAATGTACACAATTTTTTTTTACAACCGAGAGATCCCGAGTGTTGTTGGTGTATGTGTATGAAACTTGATGAATAATAAACTTCTCCACTTAAAATACCAGTCTTTTGTCTGCCGTGAAGTTTGAAATCATGACATCCACCTAACCCTTACATCACACTTGCCTCTTACCACTAGACCAAAGCTCGGGGAGCAGTGGAAATATGTATATTTGTCAACAAATAGATGCTAATGAACAAAAAAAGATTTGACAACCAACATATAATCTGATAAGTAAGGCTTCAAAACAACTTATGCATAGTTGGTTCTAGTGAAATAGGCCATTCAAAGAAACATTGCTGTTTACACAAAAACCAAGGTGATCACAGAGTTAGCTCATTTGGCTGTTAAAACTATTCTGAGGAGCAAATATATTTTCTCATACAACAAAGAGATGAGCTAATTGTGAACAAAGAAAGGAACCACGAGACAAACCTGAGACATCTTCCCTGCCACGTAGTCTCTGTAAAACTTGTTTAGCCTCCTTCATTCGACCTTTACTGACCAGCCACCTTGGAGATTCAGGCAAGTAAAACAATGCAAGAAAGAAGTAAGCAAGAGAAGGAATTGATAGAACCCCAAGCATTAACCTCCAACTTGGTGCTTGTGTCAGTGACATTCCAAAAACCATGCAGTATGACAAAAACATTCCAAGGGAACCGGTGAACTGTGGAAATGTATTCAATTGCCCTCTTATTTCTGGTGGGGCAGTCTCGGATATATAGACAGGAACAAGTGTCACCGCAAGACCAATTCCAAATCCATCTAAGAGCCTTGCTAAAAGCAACACATAAACATTTGGAGCCCATAACATCACTAATCCACTGAGGAAATAAAGTACTGATGAAATTATAAGCATTGGACGTCTCCCAAGCATGTCCGATACAGGTCCCGAGAATGTCGTGATCACTGTCGCTCCAATTAGAGACATCGCAACAATTAGCCCTTCCATGGTTGGCTGTGTTTGTAAATTAAATTCCTTCTTGATGTAAAGAACAGATCCTGAAACATATTAGATACATTTTCTTTCAATAAGATACTGTTTAAGTTGTGCTTCAACAAGAAATTCATTTGAAAAGAACAAGTTGAAGATTTGTGAGTAAAAACTATGCCAAGCTTTTTAATATTTCCAGCATTTCAAAAGAGCTGAAGTTCTGTATGTGCAAATCAAAGAACAAGAATGGACTGAGGTAAAACCTGCTATCGTCGCATTGTCCCATCCTTGCAACATGTTGCCAATGGCAGCAGCAAGTGCAATTAGCACAGCTCCTCTCATCGTTAATAAATCAGATTCTTGATTTTATGTTGAATTTTCAACTTCTCCTAATTGGAACACCTGTCATCAGGACATGATAGTAGATTAGACTGAATCTTGAGAAACACCGCTATGCCCTGTGTATATATAGAAGCATAATCGCAGCATATCAACATGATTAATATAAACAGTCAATGCAAAACACACGGTCATGTTCCTGAATAAGAACAAGAACAAACAGAAAGATCCAAACTTAAGACTACCATAAGTTTCCTGTGCTACATTTGCAACCATAAAACCGAACTGATAAACTTTTGAAACCCCCTTCCATAAAGATTCAAGAAATTATATACTTCGATCGAGAAAAAACCTAAAAGCATATGTACAGCGCGTAGTCATGAATCTGCAAATAGACCCTTAAGAGTAAGATTAACAGATCTAACTACATTACTCTAACAGCATATGGAAGAAAGGAAATGTCACAGCCTCATTGCAATATGATTCTCTTACATTAGCAAAAGACAACTAATCCAAGAACAGATTAGGGAACTTCGAAAAAAGAATGGCAAAAGCAGAATTCAAGATACAGATACAGAAACAATTAAAGGGTATCAGAACTGGAAATTCTTAATTAATTCCACATGTATTAGCTTAAAATGTAATGAAAGACAGAAACTTTATAAAGAGACAATTGGTCTGGAACATTCAAAGAAAAGAACTTTTAAGGGGACCCGAATTGTGTAAAGAAAACAGAGGTATGCCTTTAAAAGACCCAACAAACCCTTAAGAGTAGATCTAATTACATCACTCGAAATCCAGCCCTGAGGGGTACAAAGTTACTTTTATAAGGGAGGGCTTTACTCCCAATGTGAGACTTCCCGCGCAAATCCGGATTTTGTAGGGCCCCAATGTAGGTACCGGACATCGGATTAGAAACCAAACAATAAACTACATTACTCAACTGGATATGAATGAACGAAACGTCACAGCCTCATACCAAAATGATACTTTTAAACTAACAAAGACAACTAATCCAATAACAGATTTAAGAAATGATGAAACAGAAAAGAATGGCAAAAGCAGAATCAAGATACCAAGCAAAAACACAGAAATAAACAGAACTGGAAAATCTGGCTAAATTCCACATGTAAAGCTTAAAACTTCAAGAAAGACTGCAACTTTATATAGAAACAATGGGTATGGAAACATTCAAAGAAAGAAACTTTAAGAAAACCCCATTTGCTATTGCAATTCTCAAAGGACAAGAAAATGGGGTTTGTTAACACTGAGCAAATACTAATGTAGCAAGCACAAAAAGGGAAGAATGGCAAAAGCAGAATTCAAGATACGAATAGCAAAAGCAGAATCAAGATACCTGGGAGAAACAGAGAAACAGTTAAAATACTACCACAACTAGAAAAATCTTGCTAAATTCCACATGAAAGACTCAAACTTTATATATAAACCCCACATGACAAACCCCAAAAGTGAGTAAACATTAATGTAGCAGGCATAAAAGACAAGAATGGCAAAAGCAGAATTCAAGATACCTGAGAGAAACAGAGAGAACAAGAATCAGTTAATGGCTACAAGAACTGGCCAATCTTGCAAAATCCACATGAAAGATTGAAACTTTATATAGAGACAATGAGTATAGAAACATTCAAAGAAAGTATCTTTAAGAAAACCCCAATTGCTCTATTGAAAGGGCAAGTAAATGGGGTTTTATTAAAACTGAGTAAAATGACAGACTTTTGAATAAGACACCATATGATAAAAGAGATGGGATCTTAAAACCAGTTCAAAAGGGGCTGATAATGTGTGATGTGACCAAGGAACGTGCTTAGCTGATCTGTTTCCATAGCCATAATTCATTATTATATCATACTATCTTTTGGAAAGATTCAGAATTTTGGTGAGTAGACATGACAGTGAGGATCTGTAATATTTCTTTTCTATTCTTAGCACACATCACTTCCCATATTACCTATATTTTACTTCAAATCTTGATTTGGAGCCATTTAGACAATATTAGGGGGAAAAAAGTTTACTCTATTTGATGTTTTTAAAAGTACACTAAGAAAAGATTCAAATTTGCTAGTGTACATTGAATTTTTAGGATATCCTTTCGTATTTGTCTTTGTTACACAAGGATCTTTCGTCTTAAAAGGAGTTTGGACATCTAGACTTTAGTATTTAAATTTTTCGAGGAAAAAAAAATTATCTTCTTTAATTTTTATTATGGTTTAAACAATAATGTTATTAATATATTTAGTCTAATTTACACGGAAAGATTCAAATTTGCTAATTTACATGGAAATTTTTTTGGGAGATCCTTTCATATTTGTCTTTGTTATACAAGGATTTTCGATTTTAAATGAGCTGGGCATCTGAACTTCACGTATTCAAATTCTATGAGAAAAAGAATTAAAATTTATCTTCTCAAATTTTCGTTATTGTTTAAACAATAACATTATCAACATATTCAGTGTAATTTTATACAGAAAAAAATTAAATTTGCTAATTTACATGGAATCTTTAAGGATATACTTTCATATTTTTCTTTGTTATAAAAGGATTTTTTGTCTTGAATGAGTGGGACATCTAGACTTCACCTATTCAAATTCTTCGGAATAAAGAATCAGAATTTATCCTCTCAAATTTTCGTTATTGTTTAAAAACAGTAACATAATCAACATATTTAGTGTAATCTTATGTGGAAATATTTAAATTCGTTAATGTACAAGGAATTTTTAGGATATTCTTTCGTATTTGTCTTTGTTATATAAGGATCTTCGGTCTTAAATGAGTTGGACATTTGAACTTTATGTATTCAAATTCTTTCAGACACAAAAAAAAATTAACCTCTCAAAATTTCATTATAGTTTAAACAATAACATTATCAAATATTTAGTGTAATCTTACACGAAAAAAAAATAAATTTGCTAATTTACATGAGATTTTTTGGATATCTTTTCGTATTTATCTTTGTTATAAAAAGATCTTTAGTCTTTGGACGAGTTGGACATCTAGAGTTCACGTATTCAAATTCTTCAAGAAAAAGAATCAAAATTTATCCTCTTAAATTTTCATTATTGTTTAAACAGTAACATTATCAACATATTTGGTGTAATTTTACGTGGAAAAGATTTAAATTTTCTAATGTACATGAAATTCTTAGAATATCCTTTCGTGTTTGTTCTTTGTTATCTAAGGATCTTCTGTCTTAAATGGGTTGGACATTTAAATTTTATGTATCAAATTCTCCAAGGCAAAAATAAAAATTTATCCTCTCAATTTTTCATTACTGTTTAAACAATAATTTATCAACATATTCGGTGTAATCTTACACGGAAAAAATTTAAATTTGCTAATTTACATAAAAATTTTAGGATATTATTTTGTATTTCTCTTTGTTATAAAAGGATCTTCAGTCCTTAAATGAGTTGGACATCTGGACTTCATGTATTCAAATTCTTCAAAGAAAAAATTAAAATATATCCTCTCAAATTATCATTATTATTTAAACAAATAATATTATCAATATACTCACTGTAATCTTACGCGAAAAAAAATAAAATTTGCTAATGCACATAGATTTTTTAGCATATATATTCATATTTGTCTTTGTTATATATTAAAAAAATCAATCGTCATAAATGAGTTAAACTTTATGTATGTATTATTTTTGAAAAAATAAATAAATTAGAATTTACCTTTACAAATTTTGACTAAGCAATAAAAATATTGATATATTTAACATAATTTCATTTCAAAAATTTGAGAATAATAGAATTTATATCGTTCGCAGAATCACAAACCTTCATGGTTTTGTGTTTTAGTACTAAATAGTCACATGGTAAAGATTCAAATTTGCTCATGTGCATTGAATTATTAGCATATTCTTTTATATTTATCTTTGTTTAAAGAGGATTTTCGAGGACCTTCACATATTCAAATTATTCAAGAACAAAATCAAAATTTACCTCTTTCAAATTTTGAGTATAATTTAAAATTATTCTAAAATTGGTGCTTTGCAAAGGGTCATGGACAAAAAGAAACTTTTTCTATTCGCGGAAAAAAGATTAGGTCAAAATTATAATAGACGATAAAATGAAGCAATTTCAAATAGAATAAAAATAAATTTAATTTTTTTCACTATTATATTTTCTTAAGGAGGTTTGAGAGTGTCATTCACAATTTTTACCTGATAATATCTGTGACGAAATTGTAATGAAGTCATGCACTAGCAACATATGTTTCCTCAATTCGAGACTTCCGATTAACGAAGAAGCAACCTTATAATTTTTGAAATATATATTTTCAAAATAAACCTCTACTCCCTGTCCATTTTATCAGGGTTGTTCATCATTTCCTAAATATGTGTTTATTAACTACTAATACTAGTATATACATTCACTCCGTCCAAAAATAGTTGTTCATTGTATTATTTTAGAATGTTCAACAATATTTGTCCACTTTATAAAATTAAAATGAATAATTTTATATTTACTAATTTACCCTTATCATTAATTATTGTTATTTTCTTATTACTTCCTCCGCCCAACATACTTGTCCACTATACTAAAAGTAAGTGTCCAACAATACTTGTCCACTTTATGAATTCATGAATAAATTTACACTTATTTTCTAATTTCCCCTTATCATTAATTGTAGTCCATTTTTATGACATTTGTCAAGACATTGTATTTATTATACTGAAAGAGTGATATAGTAAAATTATTCTTATATTTATAGTTTAAGGGATGTGTCAAGTCAATAGTAGATAACTGTTGTTGAAAGAAAGAGTACATTTTTCAAGACATTATATTTATTATATTTCATGGGTGATATAGTGAAAGGAAAAAAAATTGGCCGAATTTGGCCAGAATGATATTTTATTTATGTTATTTTACCTTTTTAAACATGTTTACCATTTTAACTTTAATGCCTTTTGACTCAAAAAAAGTTTATTTTTAAATTAAAAAAATATTATAATTTTAAAAATTTTATGACTAAATTTTCTGGCCACTTCCCATAATTATATTTCTATTTGTAAATATCTTAAAAAACTGTAAAAAGTGAACATTATACAAGTATTGTTGGATAAAGGAGTATATGTTACTAGCTTATCATAAGTTACTTTATATTGATTAAAGAGATAATGCACAAGTAACCCTCAACCTATGTCTAAAATCTCAGAGACATACTTATACTATATTAAGGTACTATTACTCTCCTGAACTTATTTTATTAATAATTTTCTACCTTTTTCGGTCTACGTGACACTATCTTGTGGGTCCAACGCTGGTTAACTTTTTTTTTCAAGTTAGTGTCACGTAGGTAGAAAATTAGTTATAACATAAGTTCAGGGGAGTAATAGGACTTTAGTATAATATAAGTGTGTCTCTCGGATTTCGAACATAGGCTGGGGGGTACTTGTTTATTTTCCCTTTATTAAATATAACATTACCCAATAAGTTTCTAACTTAACTAAATTGAGACTTAAACTTAATTAATGGTATTGAAATTTGAATCCAAATTTTGTACTCCTTCCATTTCATATAAATTGAATTGTTCGAGACATATTTCAGTTTTCAAATTAACTTAATTGTATAATTTTCAGCATTATTTTAAAAATATATTATCAATTTCATCCTCATTAGTTAGTGTTAAAACTATTTTTTATCATAAGTTTGACAATGATTAATAAGGATAAAAATGAAAAGTTATGTTGAATTTATATCTTAATCTTTTTTTCTTAAAAAATATGAAATACCTCAATAATTTAATTAATTTGAAATTGAGGGAATAATAATCAAATCTTTTTACTTATCTAATTACAAACATTTATCTATAAATTAATTTCAACACATAGAGTTATTTTTTAGCGCTTTATATTAAACAATTATTTTTTTTTCCTGAAAATCACCTCAAATCATTTCTTTTAATCATAAAGTATTTTTGGAAAATATTTTTGTTTGTTGGGAATTGTTTGTTGAATTATGACCAAAAAAGTTCCCTATTAATTGATGAAATCAATGCTCCCCTTGTTGTCCCATTAACCTTTTTGCCCCTCTCAAGAATCATATGAAGTCTTTAGTAGGGTGAGTGGGGGGTGGAGGTAGGGTATTATTGTATTATAAATTTGATAAAATTCAGAAAAATATATGAGTATTTTCTTAATTTATGTATGAAATATCAAAGATATATTTGTATTATATTAAAGTTTTATTACTTTCTTGAATTTATTTTATAAATAATCTTTTACCTCTTTTCGATCTACGTGACATTCTTGTGGGTCTAGCGTGTGTTGACATTTTTTTTCAAGTTAGTGCCATATAGACAGAAAAAGGGTAGAAAATTATTTATAAAATAAGTTCAGGGGTAATAAGATCTTAGTATAATATAAGTGTGTCTCTGAAATTCTGGACATAAATTGAGAGGATACTTATATATTTTCCCATAAAATTTAGTAACATAAGTTTCGCTTTTTATTTTTATCGAAAAACATAATATACAAGAATAAATAAAGCATTACATGTTTCAGAACTCATAAAAAAATTGATTTTGCTGGACATAAGACAATTGAAATATGAACTTCATATGAAAATTAAGTATTTTCTCCGTTTTAAAATTGTTATCATATATTACTTTTTGTGAATCAATTTAATTAATTTTTATAGCTTAATTAAATTAATTTGATATTCTACAAATTAAAAATTTTCATATTTAAAAAGTACATAAAAAATACAATAAATTCCTCATGTTAATATAATAAAATTTTAATTAAAAATTATATTATTTAACTCTAAAAAAATTATAACAAGTATTTTAAAACGAAAAAAATGTCTTCGAAAAGAAACAAAACTTACAGATCTTCTAAAAGGATGTTGACAAATAAAATCTACATTAACATCACATCATGTCAAGAAAATTAAAAAAAAAAGGGTACTAATTTGATAATGGTTTATTATGTCAATGGATCTGTTATTATTTTGAATTTTAAAATTAAATAATTTAGATTGTGATAAAATGAATATTTATTTTTTAATTTGTTGAATAAAATTTTAAAATATTAGATTGAGTCATTTATTTGTACAGTCAAAAATATTTTGTACCAATATATTTATATAATATCATTTCACCGTAACAAATTAACAATAAAAAAATTATTGTATTATATTTAACCTTTATATTAAGTTTTAGCTACAAGAACAATAATTATTTTTATAACATGTTTCTTCTTTATAAAATTACCTTTTTTAGAGTATCTATTTTATTTTTAGAAAAAAATTGATAATATAACGGTAATAATTAACTATCTTTTCAGAAATAGAATATCTTTGATTCAAAAATAGGGACAAAGATCAGGTTAAGTATAATTAGGTCAAGTAATGTTCAATGGTATTATAGATTCATGCCATGTGTATTGTATAACAATTTATGGTTGAGATTTATTTAAATTATATATTCATTTAAATAATAAAAACAACAAAAATGGCAATTATTTTTATTTTTTAATACTATCAAATAAAACAACTAGGTGTACCCTAATTAATATTTTCAAGAAAAAAATAAGATTGACGAAATTATGTGGACTTCCCGACTTTTTTACATGTCAAACCTCGTACTTGTATTGAAGTTTTTTTATTATACTGATTTTAAAGAATTTGATATTTTTTAAAATCTGAATAAATAATTATTTGAAAACCTCCCATTAAGTTTATTTTTAAAAAAAATATATTATCACGTTCCTTAGTTAAATTATTATTTTAAACTCAATTATATTTTTTAAATTTGATTTGTTCTTGGAGATTACTTCAGAATTTGGAGAAAACATGTATAAAAATTACTCATGAACAAGTTTGTCGTGTAAAAAGTTAGAAAATTTGCATATTTCCGTCAATTTTAATTTTTTTTCTTAAAAATATTATCTTGGGTACACATGTTTATTTTATTTGATAGTTTTAAAAAATAAAAAAGTTAACAACTTTTTTGTTTTTATTATTAATTAATGAGTGTATAATTTAGATGGTTCTCAACCATAAATTATTATACAGTACACATGGCGTGAATCTTTAAGATTATTGAACATTACTTGACTCAAGTATACTTTACCGAATCTTTATCACAAAAATAGTTCTAGAGATCAAATATTTTGATATATTAAATTATTTATGATAATTAATAAAAAAATATTTCCATCATTAAAAAGATTTTTCTCTTTATTAGCTTAGAATTTAACAATTAAATATTATTTATAATATCATTATCGATCGTTAATATAGCTATTGACCATTGTTAAGTTTTATCGTATATGACTTATATTGATAAGTTTATAACTATATATATATTACAAATCACCACAATCAATCATCAGTATTATTAAGCGTGAGTTACAATTATCATTTTCTTTTACCATTATATATAACACTAATTTATATATATAAATATATGAAACTTTTTTTATAGATTTAATTAATATTAGATATCATTTCTAAATAGAGGCTGGCCTGCATGTCTTAGATTTCATACCATCGTGCACAATAGTAGTACTAATCATCTTTTAAGATTTTTATTTTTTTAATAAATATTTACGAAAAAAAACTAATTAATAAAATAAAAAGAAACTTATATTCAACGTATCTTATATATTGTCCCCCTCATACTTATGTCAAGCACACATGGAATGATAGAATCAACGTCACAATCAAGCTAGTACCAAATAATTAGATTTGAAATTGATGACATAATAATAATAATAATAATAATAATAATAATAATAATAATAAGCTTGCAAGTTAAGTCTAATTAAGTTTTCAAGACTTAAATCTTTTGAGTTTATGAGTTATTAACTATTAATATGTTATAATGAATAAGTTATATTTATAACTTGTAGTTTAAATAATTTAAATTTGTAATTTTAAAAAATTAAATAAATAAGGATAAAACAATTATACAAATTATAATTTATAAATATATAACATTAATTAATTAATTAATATTAATTATTGGAATCGAATCGGACCCAAAATAAACCGATACCGGTGTACCTAAGTTTCGTCCCATTTCGTGTACCGGTTCGTGCCGTCCCGTAGGCAACCGAATCAGGACGAATCGGAACGGTATCGAACCGATACCAGTATATCCCGTTCTGTTGTCCAGTCTTAATCTCACCCTCATTCAGCTGGGTGAGTCTTCGCTTTTTGAATCATCTTCTGCCCAAAGCGATACTTCTCGTTTTTTTATTTTCATTAAATTTATCTTGTTCACAGATCAACTCCGTGACAACAAAAAAAGGTGATCTTGTGCGAGATATGCTTAGTCAGATAATCATAAAATTTAATCAAAATCTATTATTAATTGAAACAAAAAATGTTGCTACATATTTTAAAAAAAAATATAATATGAAGTTAACTTTGTTCTTATCTATCTACATTGTTCTGCCCCCTTCAGAATTATTATCGTATTCACATTAAATTTTCTAAGATGTATTATTTTTTAAAGTATTTAATTCATATTTATTAAAAACAGTGTCTGAAATATATTCAAATTTTGATAAAAAATTATTGTAATAATATCAAATTTTGAAAAGAATTTTTTACTCATTGCACTATTTATTGTATTCTAATGGTATATATTAGCCTACATGAACATCATAAATATTCATAATTATAAATAATAGTATATCCATGTAAGTACATATATACCTTTAAAATACACTATTAAATAGTGCAAAAAATAAAAAGTCTTATAAAATTTAATATCATAGCAATTATTTCATCGAAATATTTTTTAAACTTTTTCTTTATTTATTACTAACATTTTTAAAAAAATACGAACAACATAACGTAGAGCCAAACTTTAATATAAACATTCAAAGATGTCTATATCTATCACTTTTTCTAGAGAATATGTGTATATAATGTCCAAATACTTAAAGACAGATTAGAAAATACAAAATCTTAACATACAACAAAATGACTAACTAATTAATATTCAGTAAAAACAAAAGTGTTGTGTTCAACATTCATCACCTTTGTTGCTATATACTAACTATATATGAATTTATTTAAGTTATAACAGGTATAGTATTAACCTGAAGTAATGGCTACGAGTTAGAATGGCTACGAGTTAGATAGAATCGAAGGATTTATTTATTTTTTAATAAAAAATTATATTATTTATATATGATGAGAATTGCACAGTACATACATTAAATCTTCATAGGCTTCTTCAAATATTTACTTATTTATATTTTAAATT
Source organism: Solanum lycopersicum (assembly GCF_036512215.1). Taxonomy (NCBI): domain Eukaryota; kingdom Viridiplantae; phylum Streptophyta; class Magnoliopsida; order Solanales; family Solanaceae; genus Solanum; species Solanum lycopersicum. Next base: position 5,797,374 of record NC_090802.1, on the reverse strand, counting down.
TTTCTTAATACTAGTTCCTGCCTAGTTATTACTTTTATATATATGGTGAAAATTATCATTCTAATTTATTTATCGTACTTTTTTTTGTCATTTTTTTTATAAAAAAAGCATGTCTTTCTCGTTATAAGAATTCTTTAAGTCTAACTTGTGACATGATATTTTTAAGATCACAATATTAATTTTAATATTTTTTACATTTGTACATATCAGTAGTTTAAGATCATAAAATTAATTTTTATTTTTTATTTTCTTAAACTTTATATCAAACTAAAATGCACAGACAAATTAAAACATACCTTTTACGCCTATATGAGTTTATCTGTAATTACTTGAAAATGATTCAATTAACGTAAATACATAATTAACTTAAATTTATAATCATAGTATTATTTATTGAATTTTACGATTATTGTGTGACCAGTAAAAATATATAAAAGTTTATATTACTATTATTATTTAAAGGATGCAGATCGATCTTGACCATTATCTTTGACTATGTCTCTGACTTGTAAACATAACTAAATTAATTAATTACTTTTCTTCGTTTTATTTAATTATATTTTTATTATAATTAATTCGATCAATAATTAGAAATAATACTTAAAATTTAAATATTTATAAATTATATTAAAATTAATAGTAATTATCTCTTTTCATATTAATCAAAATTTATATAATCTAACTTAAAATAATATAACAAATAAATGTAAACGAAAAGAGTAAAATTAGATTCTTCTTTTTAATAATAATGAAGTTGTTGTATATATAGATCGTGACAAACTACTGAAAAAGACGTGAACATGTGTCATATTCTTTAATTAATGACAAGAAAAAAAAAAGTAATTAAAGAAAAGACATCCTTAATTAAATATGGAACATCCTGTTTAATGAAAGAAGTTTTCTATGTTTTATTTATTTGTGTAATTTTGATTTGCTATATGTTTCATAAGAAAGTGAATTAAGATTTTAAAAATTATAATCATAAATTAAAGATATGAAAAAATATATAAAAAAAATGTATGTATAATACAAGGACCATGGTCATAAACATGTGAAAAATTAAAACGAAAGAATTATCAAAAAATCAGAAAAAGAAACAGAAGAAAAAAGACAAAAAAAAAATGACAAATCAAAGAGGAAAAAGTATATATAATACCATTATTATAATAAAAATATTTTTTCACGACGATAAAATTATATTTTATATATATATATCATTGTGTCTCTTCCTCACCGTGGCATTATGTATTTTGAAGAAAATCAATAAAATAAAAAAATAAAATTTCATAAATATATCTTCAAAATAATAGAAAATTTTGTAGAGAAAATTATATATAATAGCAAACTAATAACCTAAAATAAATGGAGTAGTTAGGGTTCGATTTAATTGTACTCCATAGCAAACGTTTGCAAAAGATTGCCAGACGCTTCTCTCCCAAATATCTCGCTCGCCACTCTCCTCCAATCTCTCGCTCGCTTCCTCACTTTTTATACAAACACAAGTGTATAAAAATTGTTTCTAATTGTATAAAGCAGAGAAAATTATATAAATACATATATTTTTGTTCCCCTCTCTCCCCTCTTCCAGATCTCGCTCACCACCTTCGCCTTTCTCAGTTATACAAACAGAAGCGAAGTGTATAAATTGTGTTTCTGTTTGTATAAAGTGTGAGAAAATTGTATATACACATGCAAGTACATATATTCTCGTGATATACACTTATAATTATACAATAAAAATACTCCCCTGCCCAATTTCTTTTGCCTTTCTCTCTTTCTCGTTTTATACAATTTTCAAACTGTATCTAATTTCTCTCTTTCTCGTTTTGTACAATTCGATTCAATTGTATATTCCTTGTCAAGTCTCTTTTGTCTTTCTCTCTTTCTCATTTTATACAAATTCAAATTGTATATAATCACTTTATAGACTTATAATAATACAATTCGTTTTATACATTCGTTTTTATATGGTTCTCTGCCCGACTGTCTTTCTCTTTTTTGTTTTATACACTTCGTTTTATACAATTTGCTTCAACTATATATGTATAGCGAATTATACAGTTTTTATATTTGCTATAGAGTGTAATTATGCAAACTTTGATATAACATATAAATATAAATTTTTTATTTGCTGTACGTGAAAGTTGCCCAATTTCATATTGCAAATAAGGCCACGGTTTAAAAGGTCCAATAACAATACTGATCTGACTTAATTGGGGTCATTCACAAATGATATTTACTTTTTTGTCTTTTAATATTTAAGTAATTAAAAAAAAAGTTGAGAATATCTCTAACATCGAAGTATAAATAATTTTTTGCGGGATACAAGTTTATATTTTCGTGATATAAAATTCTCTAAATTATGCTTTACTACATAACTTTATTGCTATAGTGTTTGTATCGAGCGAAATAAAATTTCATTTTAAGAATTTCTAAGTTATTTCGTAAAAGATATAACAAGTTATGGTATACTATATAGTCTAATGCCTACAAAATTTATATCGAGCGAGACAAAAAATTCAGCTTCAGAACCCACAAATTATGTCACATAAACATAGCTTATTCCTAAAGAACTTTATACGGAGCAAGACAAAGAATTTATAAACAATATGAGGAAAATTAAAGTAATTTTTGTTTTCTTATAATTTAATCTAGATTGTAAAATTTTGAATTATGTATATGCATTTAAATTTTATGGACATGCATGTGTAATTAAAATGAAATAATAACACATGAACGAAGAAGTAGCGGGAAGAGATAATTATAGTATTGTATATTGCATTTCCAAATTAGTGAGAATATGAACGTAGATAGGAGTGTACGGTTGCGAATTAGGGTAGAGCTAAGATTAGAGAAGTTTGAGGGGTTTTCAAGCAAACATAGGCTTGGTGATAGTTTGAAGCTCGATTTGATTTCTTCTTGCATACTGGTGGGATTAAATTTTTTGTTATTCTTTGATGTAAGTTATAGCTTGATATTTTAGGTGCTTCAATTATTAAATTATTTCGTTTTAAATGTTATGTACGCTTCAGTTATCACATTATTTTAATATTGATTTCTCCATACATACGGATAGTATTCACTTTTTATTCCGCTCTGATATGCAATACATGCATCAAGTCCTTTTAGAAAGCCACACATAATCATTGCTATTCTGTAAGTTATTTGTTTATCTAATTACTTGTCTCATCCAAACTAAAAAAGAGAAAATTGTATGAAATACAAAATTATTAGATGCTATAGGTATAATCTTTTTATTTGTACTTCGTAGTAAATATTTTATGATTTTTTGCCATCTTATTTATATATCAAAATATACAAATGCATGGCCATATAAAAAAATTGAAATATACAAATGCATGACCCATTTGTATATCGAAATATACAAATAGATCGATATATACAAATGCAGGAGTCATTTGTATACTAAAATATACATATAAATCGAAACATACAAATGCAGGATCCATTTGTATAACAAAATATACAAATACACCGAGTTACATATTTTTTATGTATATATACTAAAATATAGAGATTAATAGCCATCACAAGCATAAAGTTCAATTATACAACTATGACATATAAATATAATTTTTCTGCTTGCTAAACCTAAAACTCATTTTCCTTAATCCATCTAAAAGAATGTAATTTTTTAACTAGAAATAAATTGGCTTTAAAAATCTTTTTTACCTTTAATAAAATAATTTCACCACAAAAATATTAGATCACAATTTTCAAAGGTTTTTTGATTTTTTTTTTATTGCAAGACAAATAAGGAAACAGTATATTACGACATCGTTTAGCTCCTTTTCAAAAACCCTGTCCAAAACCCTCTCCAAATTCTTTGGAAGATCCATCATATTTGCAGTTGAAGCTTTGGGTGCACTTATGGATTGAAGAAGAAGAAGAAAAACGAAGTGGGGTTTCTTCGTTTTCATGGAAAACCCCAAAAAGATTGCTTCTTTAAATATGAGTCAATTAATTGGAGGAAAAGTTTGTGAAGAATTTACACCTGGTTATTATGGTGTTTGTGCCATTGGAGGGATGCTTAGTGCTGGAACTACTCATGTTGTTATTACCCCTCTTGATGTACTCAAAGTTAATATGCAGGTATATTTATCATCTCTTTTTTATAAATCTAGTGAGTTAGTTACAAGAGTTCAAAAAGGTCAAATCTTTGATGATTCCCTCATCTATGATTAGTTTTATTATTTTCTGGTTAAACAATGTCTTTTTAGTTGCTTTGGAACAATTAGAAGATTTTCTAGAAGAAAAACTGAAGTGGGGTTTAGTGATTCTTAAAAATGATTAGCAGTAGCTTAAAGGTCAAATCTTTGATGATTCCGTCATCTATGATTGGGTTTTATTATTTCTGGTTAAAGAAAATCCTTTTAGTTGCTTTGGAACAATTAGAAGATTTTCTAGAAGAAAAACTGAAGTGGGGTTTAGTGATTCTTAAACATGATTAGCAGTAGCTTAAAGGTCAAATATTTGATGATTCCGTCATCTATGATTTAGTTGTGAAAACTTTTGGATAGGTTTTCTATACCTGAACTGAATTCTTTCTGGTTAATCAATCTCATTTTAGTTGCTCTTGAACTATTAGGAGATTCTCTAAGTTTTTCTGTAGAACAAAAAAAAGAGTGATGCATTAAACATGAGTAGTAGTAGCTTAATTTGGAGGAAGATATGGGAAGAATTCATTTGACCTTTTTCAAACTTGTCTCTAACTCACCAGATTGGTATCAAGGGGTATTAGTTGTTATTAGAAGAATGGTGATAAATGTACCTACATATTAACTTTGAAACATCAAGAGGGGTGATAACAAGATGAGTAATCTCAGCACTACGCATCCCTCCATTTGCATAAACCACATAGTACTCAGGCGTGCTTTGATGATTCCGTCATCTATGATTGAGTTACGAATACTTCTGGATAGATATTCTATATCTGAACCGAATTCTTTTTGGTTAAAGAATCTATTTTTAGTTGTTATGATACTATTATGAGATTCTCTAAAGAGGAAATATGGGGTTCTTCTACTGGTGATTTTCAATGTTCAACCCAACTTTATTTGGATTTTATCAACGCTTCTTATATAAATAAAACTGATGTTACAGACGTGGGAACTTGTAGTAATGTGAGAAAGCTTGTACATGTGTGGGGTTGATCAAGACTGTAATCTTTGGGGGATAATGTTTTCCTATCAATTGATTGATTAAGATTATGCTACGTAGTTTTTAAGATTTTCTTTGGCGTCTTTATTGCTAGATTTGCATCAATAAATAATGTTTCCCTCTCCCGGGATTTGGGGTGTATTTCTTCTTAAGGCTGAGAAAATAATTTTGGGTTGTCATTTGGCCAGAATGAGTCAGAAGTAAATGTAGTGTTGCATTTCTGATTCCTTATACACAAAATGCTAAGATAAGAGTTGGCTAATGTCGCAGAATGATATATTTTTAAATTGTCTAAATATTAGAAAGTTAAATTATTCAGCATTTTGAATGATGCTTCAATAGAGTGGTATGGATGTAAAGCATTATTAAGCTGACCGAACTAATTTGGAATTTTGATGCATAGTTGATTAAATGATATATGTACACATCAATCCCCTTTTGGTTGGTATAGTTGCTCAATCATTTATGGACTTTCTGAATTACTGTTTGTAATTTGTAGGTGCATCCTATCAAGTATAGTAGCATTTCCACATGTTTTACGACTTTGTTGAGAGAACAAGGTCCCTCAGCATTTTGGCGAGGATGGGCTGGTAAGTTTTTTGGCTATGGTGTTCAGGGTGCTTGTAGATTTGGTTTGTATGAATACTTTAAGAAAGTATACTCAAATGTACTGGTGGATCAGAACAAGAGTTTGATATTTTTCGCCAGCAGCGCATCAGCTGAAGTAATTGCTAATGTCGCTCTCTGTCCATTTGAGGCCATTAAAGTTCGTGTGCAAGCTCAGCCTCATTTTGCGAAAG